>NC_138769.1:149630768-149675768 GCF_965119305.1 Pelophylax lessonae | reverse complement strand
GGAAGCTGCCATTTTGCTGAAGCCCAGAACCTCAGCAGTAAATCATAAAGCGGAGCTAAACCCGCCAATTTAACAGTTTCAAAAAACATTTTAATTCCTGAAATGCCAGGATTGCTCGTGTCTTCAACCAATCAAACCATCAAATGGCTGGTGTCATAACTGATCACACGTGCAGCACCATGGCAGTTGCAGATCAAACAGAAGCAGCTTCCTTGGCTGTAAAGGATAGGCAAGTTTAATTCCGCTTTATGGCTGTCAGCAGCTTGGCCTCTACAAATTCAGGACAGTGCCTAAAAATGGAGAGCAACTGAGCATGTGCAGAGCAGGGTGAGACAGTGTATTACTGGATTTTAAACAGTATAGACACTTATTTTTAATGTTTTACATAGCTATACCTGCAATAGGAGTCAGCCTGAAGTGATCTAGCAGGACATCATTTTCTGACTAAAGTTCCACTTTAATACACACACAGGTGAGATTATTTACAGTAAAAGGGATCTAAAGCCTTCCCTCTTTCTCCAGACATGCCAAACACTTGTCCTCATGCGGCCCACTCTTCTTTTAAACCTTGACTTTTTTTGCACACGAGAGCCGCAACTTTCATTTACTCCAAGGGAAATTTTGTTTTCTGCTTGTCCCAGAAGAGTATAAAGTCACAAATGGAATGAAGGGGAGAGCAGTACACATGAGCAGGAGTTGCACATCCTGATAGTAAAGATCTTGAAGAAGAGGTTCTGTAGCATGCAGCTGACCACAGAACAAAGTCCTGGCAGAGTTTGGTAACTGTTTGACTTGTAAAGCGGGGATTTTGGAAAGCATCAGCGACCACTTTAACTACCTCAATACTGGGCACTTAAACCCTCTTCCTTCCCAGACCAATTTTCATCTTTTAGCGCTGTTGCATTTTGAATGACAATTGCGCGGTCATGCAACATTGTACCTAAACCAAATTTGTGTCATTTTTTCCCCACAAATAGAGCTTTCTTTTGGTGGTATTTGATCACTGCCAGGTTTTTTCTTTTTTGGTGCACAAATAAAAAAAGACAGAAAAGTTTGAAAAAAAAAAAAAAAGTTTTTTTGTTTAGGTTATAAAATTTTGTGAATAGATACGTTTTTTCCTGCACTGATGAGCACTGATGATGCCGCACTGACAGGCACTGATGAGGAGACACTGATGGGGTGGCACTGATATGCAGCACTGATGGGCACTGATAGGTAGCACTGATATGCAGCACTGATGGACACTGATATGTGGCACTGATAGATAGCACTGATATGTAGCATTGGTGGGCACTGATAGGCAGCGCTGATGGGCACTGATAGGCAGCACTGATGGGCACTGATCGGCGGCACTGATGGGCACTGGTGAGCACTGATAGGTGGCACTGATCGGCACTGATGGGCGGCACTGATTGGCACTGATGGGGGGCACTGATGGGCACTGATAGGCAGCACTGGTGGGCAATAATGGGCACTGGTGGGCAGCACTGGTGGATGGCAATAACGGGCACTGGTGGGCAGCACTGATATATGGCATTGGTGGGCAGCACTGATAGGAGGGCACTACTGGCAGGCTGTTTGCCATCCCTGGTGGCCATGGTGGGCATCCCTGGTGGTCATGGGTGGGCATCCCTGGTAGCTCTAGTGGCATCCCCTCCCCCCAGGGCTGCACTGGTAATCAATCATCTGATTACCAGCACAGACCCCCCCCCTGTGATCAGTGAGTACTTAGAAATACTCACTGATCACCCCAGCTCCAGTATCGATCCTCTTCTTCTCCTCCCTGACAGGATCTGTCAGGGAGGAGAAGAGATCGAAGCCGTTACAACGGCTGTATTTACATTGCATGACGGCTGTGATTGGACACAGCCGTCATGTGATCAGGAGGGCCAATCACAGGGCCCTCCTGACACATCTTGTTGCGCTGTGTCCGAGGGACACAGGCACATCGAGATCGCGCCGCTGCGCGTGCCCGCGGCGGCGCGATCTCGCTCCTTCTGAAGGACGTTCCGGAACGTCCATTCAGAAGGACGAGACTCCCACCCGGCCGTATATGTACTATGGCCCGGGTGGGAGGTGGTTAAATTTATCTTTTTTACATGCGTCTAAAAAGCATTTAAAAACAAATAATTCTTTCTTACGGAGAATGGTCTAATCAACAAGTGTCTTGTGTGTCATTTGTATCTACATACAGTGAAACAGTCCTCAGAGATTTTGGTCCATATGGACATGAAAGCATCATGCAGTTGCTGCAGATTTGTCGGCTGCACATCCATTTATGTGAATCTGCCATTCCACCACATCCCAAAGGTGCTCTAAATGATTGAGATCTGGTGACTGTGGAGGCCATCGGAGTACAGTGAACTCATTGTCATGTTCAAGAATCCAGTGTTAGATGTTTTGAGCTTTGTGAAATGGTGAATTTTGCCACCAGAAGATGGGTACACTGTAGTCATAAAGAGATGGAGATGGTCAGCAACAATACTCAGGTCGGCCGTGTCATTTAAATGATGCTCAATTGGTACTAAGGGGCCCAAAGTGTGAAAAGAAAATATAACCCACACCATTAAACCACTGCCACCAGCCTGAACTGTTGATACAAGGCAGGATGGATCCATGCTTTCATGTTTACGCCAAACTCTGACCCCACCATCTGGATGTCAAAGCTGGAATCAAGACTCGTCAGACCAGGTAACGTTTTTCCAATCATCTATTGTCCAATTTTGGGGAGCCTGTGCCAATTGTAGCCTCAGTTTTCTGTTCTAAGCTGACAGGAATGCCACCCAGTGTGGTCTTCTGTTGCTGTAGGCGATTTGCTTTAATGCTCGAAGTGCTGTTCATTCAGAGATGGTATTCTGCATACCTTGGTTGTAACGACTGGTTATTTGAGTTACTGTTGCCTTTCTATCATCTCAAACCAGCCTACCCATTCTCCTCTGACATCAAGGCCTTTTTGTCCACCCAACTGCCGCTCACTGGATAGTTTCTCTTTTTTGGACTATTCTCTTTAAACCCTGGAGATGGTTGTGCGGGAAAATCCCAGTAGATCAGCACTTTTTGAAATACTCAGACCAGCCCGTCTGGCACCAACCATGCAAAGTTCAAATTCATTTAAATCCCCTTTCTTCGTCATTGTGATGCTCAGTTTGAACAGCAGCAAGTCGTCTTCACCCTGCCTGAATTCTTAAAAGTGGAGTTCCGGGCTATTTTGCAATTTTAGTGATTCCTGGAGAGCTCGCTGATCAACAATTGGGCATTTTTAATTTTTTTCGGGGGTCCATTACCTTATTTTCAGGGCATTTTTGATTGTACTTCTTCCTTCTACCCCCTCTGTGGCCGTGGCCACCGACATCACTTCCTCCTTTGCATTGCATCCTGGGAGCTGTTTGTCATAACTCCCAGGAGGCTGGAACTCCCAGAACACTTCCTGGAATCAGGAAGAAGGACACAGCAGGTTACACTGCGGCTTCAGATGCCCACATCCAAGATGGCCGCGCCCAGACAGCATTTTTAAAAGTAAGATTTTGACTAAAATCCAATACCGTACACCTTGTAAGTATGAGAAAAGCGGTTCTGTAAAGGGCGATGGATTAGTATTATAGGGGTGTTTTTAGTTAAAAAAAGATATTTGAGACCGGAACTGCGCTTTAAATGCACTGAGTTGCTGCCATGTGATTGGCTGATTAGCAAGTTGCGTTACCAAGCAATTAAACAGACGTACCTAATAAAGTGGCTGGTAAATGTATACGAGTCTTGTCTTCCTGGATGTACTTCTCTGATCCTCTCATCTGCCTGAAAGTCTACTACACAGAAGCAATCTTTTGGAAAATGAATAGAATCTCCGCAGTCTCTAATGCCATAAACCTCCCACAACGTTCCTGGTAGCTAGAGACCATGTGATCGGGTTTTAGGTCATATGTTGGGAGTTAAAAACGATCATTTTAAAATGACAAGAGACTGATACTATTTGCTGGTAGGTGTGAATTTAAGTGACAGGTCCACATTAAATTATTCTCGATGAAGATGTGCCCAACAAGTAACTGTGTAAACTTTCTGTCCTGTAAATATGTCGTCAGATACACAGTTCTCTTTAATAACCAATTACTTCCAAAAAAAAAAAAAAAAGAATACCTCTTTTTATGTGCTGTATACTAGTGCTAGTCGTGACCAGTGCTCAATTCCCATGATGTCATAATGCTTGGAGCCAGAAGATTAGCTAACACGCCATGCAATTGGCAACACTAGAAAAGGCCCAGTCATCCCTCCACAGTCATCTAGACGGCTAGGACTTTGGGACTAATTTTACTGCGACTAATCCTCACCCTTCAATTAAGCCAGTCTACAAAGAGTTTTGACGTGAATATAAATTATTTTTAAAAGCTTCTTGATCGTGTTTCTTTTTACTTCGCATCACGTTGTGACTGTAATAAACAAAAGCAGAAAAAATAACAATGTCGCTGTATAGTAAACGCATTGTGCAGCTGTGGACGCCTGGAACACATTTCTGGCTGGCGACACATTGAAGGATCAAGAATGCTATTCAATGCAAAGCAAACACTTGCAGCAAGTATAAATGGGGGTCTTGTATAAAGGACTTTAGAAGCTGAGGTTCCCTCAATATACTGCCCAGATTTTCAGGATTTCCCAGTTTGAGTGTATCTGTCAGCCATTTGACCCATGAAGCTTCAGATGAAAGCTAATGCAGCTATAAGTTCATATGCTAAGAAAGTGTCAGGAAATGTAATATGTTAACGGATATTAACCTAACATATAAACGGTACCTGACAGAAAGAAATAGAATTAGCAACACTGCGCTTCATAAGAGCCCATTCACACTGCCGCAACTTGTCAGGCGACTTGTCAGCCTGACAAGTCGCGGTCATTCGCGGTCCATTGAGTAGTACAGGACACATTCTAATAGGAGCGACACAAGTCGCTCCGACTTAGAAAAAGGGTCCTGTACTACTTTGGGGCGACCTCAGAGCGACTTGCATAGACTTCCAATATGTGAAGTCCCTGCAAGTCGCGCCGAAGTCGCGGTGCGCGCGACTTCACAGGTCGCCCCCCGAAGTCGTGTCGCCTCAGTGTGAACCGGCTCTAAAGCCGAACTCCAATCATACAGCTAAATACACATTTAAAATGCGAATTTATGTGTTCAGCCCGTCTTTTGAGTCAGGTATCTCTGCCAGACCGCACAGCCAGATCCTGGACCCATATGCAGCCTACACAGTAGTTAAACTGGAACTACAGGCAAAACTATTTTTTTTCTATTTTGGATAGAAAAAAGGAGGGTTATAACCCCTGCCAGATTCCCCCCCCCCCCCCCAATCTGGGTTACATTGGAGAGATTTACCTTCACTTCCTGTCCCGTAGCCAAACAGGACATAAGAAGAAACCAGAACTGGTGTCCCCATTGGAAGATTTCCCCTTTATTACTTTTCTGGGGACAACCCAAAATTTGGGATTTTCTTTTACTTTCAATTTCAATGATAATGATAAACAGAGGGTGAATCCCCCAAACGGGGACACAGATTTTTTTTTTCTGTACTTACCTTGTTTTAGAAGAAAATATACTCACCTTACTTCCTGTTCCTCTCTCTTCGGCCGTGGCCCGCGCCGTCACTTCCTGCTTGCATTGATTCCTGGGAGCGGAGCGTCATCGCTCCCAGGAATCAATACGCCTGCACCGGCCCCGCTCATCAGTTCCGGTGCAGGCACGTCATTCACTGCTAAACAGCTTCTGGGCATGCCCAGAAGCTGTGCAGGAATGACGTGCCTGAATCGGACATGACGAGCGGGGCCGGTGCAGGGCATTCTGGGACAAATAGGACACAGAAGAGGACACAAAGAGGGATGCGCTGGCTTCAGCTGCCCCCACCTGAGATGGCAGCGCTGGGCAAGACATTTTCAAGGTAAGTATTTCTTCTAAAAGGTAAGTGCAACCTGGGACAGTTCAGAGGCTATCCATTGTGGAATGCACTAGCCCTGACTGTCCCGGGGGTATTTTTATTAAAAAAAAAACTTTCCGAGGGTGGAACTCCGCTTTAACTCCACCATCAATTGCACCTCAGCTAAAGGGATGCGGAGTATCAGAGTATTGGAGCTTGGTGAGGACTTTCAGTAACATTTACAAATATAGATGTTCAGGAATTCATCAGAATTACAATAATAGAGATTTTTTTTTTTTTTTACTAGAAAAGGATAATCAGTAGGGAAATGTGACAGATGGTACTTAGACAGGCAGACAATACATAATACAGAATAAGTCTATATCTGATTATATTGAGATGTTGGTGGTTTTGATGAAGGTAGATAGATACTAGCCTACACAAATACAATTTCCCGTCTAGGCATCACATAGCACAGAATACCTTCACCCTGTCACTAGTGAGCCTCCTTAGACTACAGCAGCTGATAATACAATGCATCCGCAGAGTATTCACAGCGCTTCACTTTTTCCACATTTTGTTTTGTTACAGCCTTGATCCAAAATGGATTAAATTCATTATTTTCCTCAAAATTCTTCAAACAATACCCCATAATGACAACATGATAAAAGTTTGTTTGAAATCTTTGCAAATTTATAAAAAATCCCATGTACATAAGTATTTACATTCTTTGCCAGATGCTCAAAATTGAGCTCAAATGCATCCTGTTTCCACTGATCATCCTTGAGATGATTGGATTTCACCTGTGGTAAAATCTATTGATTGGACATAATTTGGAAAAGCACACACCTGTCTATATAAAGTCCCACAGTTAACAGTGCATGTCAGA
Organism: Pelophylax lessonae; assembly: GCF_965119305.1. NCBI lineage: Eukaryota > Metazoa > Chordata > Amphibia > Anura > Ranidae > Pelophylax > Pelophylax lessonae. The sequence goes on along the minus strand of NC_138769.1, from coordinate 149,668,991 downwards.
GCACAAATCAAGCCTTGAAGTCCAAGGAATTGTCTGTAGGTCTCAGAGACAGGATTTTAATTGAGGCACAGATCTGGGGAAGGGTACAGAACAATTTCTGAAGCACTGAAGGTCCTAATGAGCACAGTGACCTCCATCATCCCTAAATAGAAGAAGTTTGGAACTACCAGGACTCTTTTTTAAGCGGGCCGCCCAGCCAAACTGAGCAATCAGGGGAGAAGGAGAGGTCCATCTCTGCAGCACTCCACCAATCAGGCCCGTATGGTGGAACGGCCAGACGGAAGCCACTTCTCAGTAAAAGGCATATGACAGCACGCCTGGAGTTTACCAAACGGCACCTGAAGGACTCTCAGACCATGAGAAACAAAATGATCTGGTCTGATGAAGCAAAGATTGAACTATTTGGCCTGAATGGCAAGGGTCATGTTTGGAGGAATCCAGCTCCACCATCACCTGGCCAATACCATCCCTACAGTGAAGCATGGTGGTGGCATTATCATGCTGTAGGGATGTCTTTCAGTGGCAACAACTGGGAGACTAGTCAGAATCTGGAAAGATGAATGCAGCAATGTACAGAGACATCCTTTATGAAAACCTGTTCCAGAGCGCTCTGGACCTCAGACTGGGGAGAAGGTTTACCTTCCAACAGGACAATGACCCTAAGCACACAGCCAAGATAACAAAGGAGTAGCTATAGGACAACTCTGTGAATGTCCTTGAGTGGCCCAGCCAGAGCCTAGACTTGACCCCGATTGAACATCTTTGGAGAGATCTGAAAATGGCTGTGCACTGACGCTCCACATCCAACCTTTTGGAGCTTGAGAGGTTTGGCAAAATGAATGAAAGCAACTGCTAAAAATGAGTGTGCCAAGCATCGGGCACAGGCTGTGAATACTTATGTTCATTCATTTTTTTTATAAATGTGCAAAGATTTCAAACAAACTTCTTTCACATTGTCATTACGGGGTATTGTTTGTAGAATTTTGAAAAAAATAAAAAAAAAATAATGAAATTAATCCCTTTTGGAATAAGGCTGTAACATAACAAAATGTGGAAAAAGTGAAGCGCTGTGAATACTTTCCGGATGCACTGTATATAACAAGCACTTTTAAAAAGCATTCAAATGTGGTCATTGCCTGACAGGTGACCGCCTACAATTCCAAGTGTATATGGAAGATTTTATGTTGTAAGTATGAAATCATTTTCTTTTTTTTTTTTTTTTTTTTTAAACTCTTATTAAAGGAGATAATTTGGTAAGGTAAACAAAGCGCTCAACATGAGCGCATAAAAAGATAAGGTACAATACAGTACAAATACATTTCAAAACAGTTAATATGCAGCAAATAATTTTCCTACGTGTAAATTATAAACTCTATTCCCACCTCCAAAATCATTTTATGTATAGAAGAAGCTGACCCCCATGTTTTTTCATCCAACACAAAATGTCATTGGTTAGTGAATACGAGTCAAACATCGAATGGGCACTGAAATATTGACCAGTAAATCGCAGCAGACAACTATGAGGTAATCAGCCCCTTCCAAACGGGGCCTGTGATTCCTTGCTGCGACTATTTATATTTCATATTCAGCCAAATGATAATATTAAATTAGGTCCAAATCCAAACTGGATGATATTTAGTGTGCAAAGCACTGCGTATCATAAACAACTGCCGTTTTCCCTTCAGAAAATACGTTTTTTTGCCATTTTGTGCGTCTCAGTGCTGCTGATCTTCAAAGGCCTCTTCCAGCCACTTCCTGTCTACATGCACTGGCTCCAGTTCTGGCTGAACATCATTAGCAGCTTCTAATGACAATGGTGAACAATGCATGCTGGCACAGCCACTTTCCACATTAACTCTTCTACGGAGTGTTAGCTATTGGGTTCAGATCTATTTTAACTGCACAGAACTGACTGCACTTTGGAAGATATCAGATGATTGAATAAACAAGAGCTACTTGGGTTTTTGTGATGTACAGTCTTTCATCAATGGGACTGATTTACTAAAGATGGAGAGTGCAAAACCTGGTGTAGCTCTGCATAGAAACCAATCAGCTTCCAGTTTTTTTTGTTTTGTCAAAGCTTAATTGAACAAGCTACAGTTAGAAGCTGATTGGCTACCATGCACAGCTACACCAGATTTTGCACTCTGCAGTTTTAGTAAATCAACTCCGACATATGACTTTCTCTGTCCATCGGACATTCCAGAGGGTTAAAGAGGAAGTAAACCCTCATAAAAAAAATGAGAAAAAAAAACCTGTAAAGACAAAGCCATAATAAGCTAGTATGCATCGCATACTAGCTCATTATGAAATACTTACCTTAAAACGAAGCCCCCGCAGTGCCGCCCTCTCAGCGACAGGGCGGCCGACATGTCCGGCCGTCCTGTTTCCTCGTTCGTGTCCTCCGGCGATCTGATTAGCCGGGGGAGCGATTACATCACTCCCGTGCATTCGCACGGGAGCTGCCGTTCCTCCAGAGTGCATGTGCCGATGGCGTCATCGGCTGCATGCACTGTAAATATCTCCTAAACGGTGCAAGTTTAGGAGATATTTATAGCACCTATAGGTAAGCCTTAATATAGGCTTACCTATAGGCTTACCTATAGGTAAAAGACTTTAAGGTGAGTTTACAAACTCTTTAAGAAGTCTTTTCCACTAGCTGGTTGAGAGGTGGCAAAATTCCTATCAAACGAATGGGTTCCTTCACTTATGCCCTGCAACCCTGGGCAATGCACACAGTTGCAGCACACTAGTGCAGGGTTTAAGGGGTAAAGCAGGCGGTGAAATGGTGATACAATGCCTCCCCGCTACCTGCCAAATGCTCCATGAAGAGTGATTTGAATGCGGATCACCTTTTAGAGACCAAGCCTTAATGTGCCCTTAAAGTCACTCTTGGCTATTTTATGGATTGGTTGGTGGTCTGTGAGATGCCACAGACCACCAAATCAGAAAAAAAAATGTCTGCAATGCAAGTTGGCCAATCACAGATTGAAATTCAGCCTATACCTGCTGAATCGTTCGAAATCCGAGCCGTGATTAGCCCTGTCAACAGCACTCATGTCAACAAACATTGATTGAAAAATCGGAAAAATTGAAAATTGATGGCTGATCAGTTGAAAATGCAGTCACTGTTTGGGTATTCAAGAAGCCATAGCTATGGCATACAATAACCCTTAGTGGAGATTTCTACACTATGTTTTGAAATAAAGGAAACTATTAATTTTCTTTCATGAAGCTTGCAGTCCTAATGTGAAAAATCTGGAAAGTAAATAGCTCCAATTATGGCCGGCTCAATCAGGAGGCCAACATATGCTAAGTTGAAACAAACCACCTAAAACCATAGAGTAGAAACACAAACTTGAATGCCAGTGTGGGTAAAAACAATAAAAAACAAATCTTAAAAAAAAAAAAAAAATCTATGCCCCCTTCTTTAATGAGATGGCTACAGAAGAGCACCCAATGCAGCGTGTTTCTATGGGCAAGTGTTTCCTTGTGGTTAGACCACACTCTCCCCATGAAGGTCTGCTAGGAAAAGTCATATAGAATAATAGGCACTTACAATCAGAACACTGCTGGAAGTGTCTAGAGTCAAATAATAATATGTGTGAGTTGGGCTACTTGGTTCAGTGCAAGCTTTGAGACAGGGCATTTGCAGCTCTCCTAGAAATTAAAATCTCCTACCAAGTGCCCAAAAACTGCCAAAACAAGTGCCCAAAAACTGCCAAAAAGGGATACAGTGTGAACGCTCCCTAATAGACGTCTTCAGTCATGAAAACGTTTCAACTCCTAGAAAACACACGCTGACCATTAAAAAATTACCTGAATTAGATAGAAGTAATTCTTTACCGGTCCTCTGGCTGTAGAAGCGTTCTATGCAGGAACATCACACCAATGTTGTGCAAGTTTAAATAAAATCTGTTTGCAGGTCACACCATGTTGAATAAGAAACACGCATGTAATTGACTTACTAAATTGTGTCTGTAAATTTGATAATAAAAGTGTCACCTCCCAAAATTCAAGCCAGGGCAGATCGATGGGAGGTGGAACTTTCTCGGTGATAAAGTTAATGCCAGCATTAGGAATGTACTACGCCTAGTTCGATAATCATTAGGGATAGACTGAATGATTACACCATAGTCTGATGGAAAAATAATGCTCATATTTTTCAATTAGGAGTCTGAAACACCTTCCAGATGATCAAAACAAGGCGATGTGTGAGAGTTTGGCTGGGTGGAAAATCAAACAAATCTCTTTGGAACAGGATGTGACTGAGTGTAACCATGTGCAGGCCCGGCCATAATCATGAGTCAATGACAATTTCTTTTTTAAATAATATTCAATGCAATACTTTGTGGAACAAGGTAAAAACAACAGGAAACAGTTTCATGAATTCTAGACAATTACCTAAAGGAAAGGTATCATGAGAGAAGTACAGGGCTGTCATTGCTGACTTTCTTCTGAAAAAATGCCAGTTATCTGGTTGTGTCTGTCATTAACTTTCTCCCATCTGCGCTACAGCCTCGGACTCGAATTTTCGGGAGGCCTCCAGTGACACGCCCCCCCCGCGCGCTCCCGCGAGCGCGCATCGGGGAGAATCTGTGTCCAAGGGACACGGGCGATCACAGATCGTGGTGAATGGCCAATCACAGCGGCCATTCACCACGTGATCAAGCCGTCCAATGAGAGATGATCTCATATGTAAACATATGAGATCATCTCTCATCGCCGGCGCTCCTTCCTCACACAGACACTGCAGTGTGAGGAAGGAGGGGGAGCCGACAGCCGCTGGGGACACAGAAAAATGTAATCAGGGCACTGATCACCAGTGCCCTGATTACTAAAGGTAAAAAAACCACACACATTGCCCCCCCATCAGTGCCCACAGTGCCCGCCATCAGTGCCCCCATCAATGCCCACAATCAGTGCCCATAGTGCTGCCAGTCAGTGCCCATCAGTGCCTGCTCATCTAGACACTGGCAGCACTATGGGCACTGAGTGTGGGCACTGATGGTGCTGCCCATCAGTGCTCATCAGTGCTGCCCATCAGTGCTCACCAGTGCCACCCGTCAGTGTCCATCAGTGCCATCCGTCAGTGCCGCCTATCAGTGCCCATCAGTGCCGCCCGTCAGTGCCACCTCTCAGTGCCAAGCAGTGCCACCTCTCAGTGCCCAGCGGTGCCGCCTATCAGTGCCGCCTATCAGTGCGGCATATTAGTACCTCCTCATCAGTGCCCATAAGTGCCACCTCATCAGTGCCCATAAGTGCCACCTCATCAGTGCAGCCTATCAGTGCCCAGCAGTGCAGCCTCATCAGCGCACACCAGTGAGGGAGAAAAATTTATTTTCAAAATTTACTCGCAGAAAATAAGAAAAACTTTTTTTTTTTTCAAAATTTTCTGTCTTTTTTTTTGTAAAAAATAAAAAACCCAGAGGTGATTAAATACCACCAAAAGAAAGCTCTGTTTGTGTGAAAAAAATGATAAAAATTTCATATGGGTACAGTGTAGCATGACCGCGCAATTGTCATTCAAAGTGTGAGAGCGCTGAAAGCTGAAAATTGGCCTGGATGGGAAGGGTGTTTAAGTGCACAGTAGGCAAGTGGTTAACCATTTGCATTTAACATTTGCATTTCAGACCCGGGACAAACTTGCAACTAGTATACACTCACCGGCCACTTTATTAGATACACCTGTTCAATTGCTTGGTAGCACGAATTTCTACTCAGCCAATCACATGGCAGCAACTCAATGCATTTAGGCATCTAGACGTGATGAAGACGACTTGCTGAAGTTCAAACTGAGCATCAGAATGGGGAAGAAAGGGAATTTAATGTCTCGTTTCCCCTGAGTGGTACGGTACGGTTCGGTTCAGTACGGTTCGGAACGGTACACCTTGCGTTTCCACTGCCAATAGTACCCTTTCATGATAGGCGTGGTGTAGCAGGAAAGCTGTGATAGACGATTCTCTGTCAACCAATCAAAGTTCTGCAGAGTGTAGCTCCACCCTGTTGGTACGGTACTAATGTGCTTGGTACCTCAACGAAAGGGTACCAAAAAGTGGTACGGTACGGTTCGGAATTAGGGTACCATTCATAATGGAAACGGCATAAATAGCGTACCGTACCGTACCGAACCGTACCAGAAAGCTCAGTGGAAACGAGCCATAAGTGACTTTAAATGTGGCATGGTTGTTGGCGCCAGACGGGCTGATCTGAGTATTTCAAAAAAAGCCGATCTGCTGGGATTTTCACACACAACCATCTTGAGGGTTTACAGAGAATGGTCCGAAAAAGAGAAATATCCAGTGAGCGGCAGTTGTGTGGATAAAAATGCCTTGTTGATGTCAGAGGTCATAGGAGTATGTTCAAGATGATAGAAAGGCAACAGTAACTTAAAAGAACCACTCGTTACAACCAAGGTATGCAGAATACCATCTCTGAACACACAACACATAGAACTTTGAAGCAGATGGGCTACAGCAGCAGAAGAAGACAGCAGGTGCCACTCCTGTCAGCTAAGAACAGGAAACTGAGGCTACAATTTCCACATAAATAGCAAAGGGGTGTTTCTGCGCTATAAAATTGATGGATCAACCTATGATAAATTAATAATAAGTGAAGGAAGCAGCTAACACAAAATCAACAGACAGTGATCAATGGTACAATAATAATAAAAAAGTGTAGCGCTAAAAATAACATAATTGAATATAATACTGATGAAAAAATATCCTTTGAACAATATAAGAAAAATCCAAGGGAATTATGGTGAATAAAGTCCCAACCAAGAATAAGATAATAGTGCAAGTCCAAACAAATCCAAGTGAAAATACTGTGAAGAACGCTCCTTCCCGTGACACCAAAGGAATGTTTAGGATGGGAACACCTCGGTGCACAAGTAGTAAGAGCAGCTTACCAGAACACCATGGCTACTCAAATGAATGAAATAGCCTCGCCCAGCAAAGAGATGTTTTCACTAAATTCAATGGATCCAAGGGAAAGTAGGTAACACCATGAAAACGGTCAAATCCTCTTAATCACTCCTTAATGGTCAAATAGGTGTATGGAGGAAAATTAAACAAAGGACCATAGTGTAATCCTGTAAAACACATATATACAATTTATTAGAATACTACTCACAATGGTATGGACATAAGCAGGCACATTGATATAGCAGCTGAAGATCCGACCGTGGCGTCCCGCGTGTATCCAATCAGCATAGAAAAGCAGCAGAAGGCCGGCTCAGTAAGGGGGCGTGTGAACGTTGCGTCTGGAGTCGCCAACGTTTCGTCATCAAAAGACATCTGGAGTCGCCAACGTTTCGTCATCAAAAGACGGCGTCTTTTGATGACGAAACGTTGGCGACTCCAGAAGTAACGTCCACACGCCCCCTTACTGAGCCGGCCTTCTGCTGCTTTCCTATGCTGATTGGATACACGCGGGACGCCGCGGTCCGATCTTCAGCTGCTATATCTATGTGCCTGCTTATGTCCATACCATTGTGAGTAGTATTTTAATAAATTGTATATATGTGTTTTACGGGATTACACTATGGTCCTTTGTTTCATTTTCCTCCATACACCTATTTGATCTTATACAATTTCCACAGGCTCACCAAAATTGGACAATAGAAAATTGGAAAAATGTTGCCTGGTCTGATGAGTCTCGATTTCAGCTGCGACATTCAGATGGTGGGGTCAGAATTTGGTGTAAACAACATGAAAGCATGGATCCATCCTGCCTTGTATCAACAGTCAAGTGCAAATCATCTCAAACTGGTTTCTTGAACATGACAATGAGGTAACTGTACTCCAATGGCCTCCACAATCTCACCAGCTCTTAATCTGGTGAGCTTGTGGAGGACCTTTGGGATGTTTTGGAGCAGGAGATTCTCATCATGGATGTGCAGCCGACAAATCTGCAGCAACTGTGTGATGCTATCATGTCAATATGGACCAAAATCTCTGAGGAATGTTTCCAACACCTTATTGAATCTATGCCATGAAGAATTATGTAAGTTCTGAAAGAAAATGGGGTCCAACCCGGTACTAGCAAGGTGTACCCAATAAAGTGGCCGAAGAGTGTATATGTTTTGGGTCTGGAACTTGAAAAAGTATTAAAGTCAGACTGAGGAATTTATAGACTGTCTATGACATTCTTTAGAATCCTGTTGTGCCTTCCGCACAACAAATATCAGTGCCTGCATCAAATGTGAAACACGTAGATGAATTTCCAGAGAAATGGAGGGGGGGGGGGGCAGCAATGATGCCAGAGTGCCCATACTGCAGACTCTCCTGTCCTCAGTGCATGTTCAGCCCCATTAGTATGGCATCATTGGTTGCCAAGACACTGTGCGGCCAAAAGCATCATAGCAAGCAACTATGCATCTCCAGCCCCATTCAATTGCTGGCCAGTGCTATTTTAGATAAGATCAGCAAGTGTCCCCTGTGTCTGTATTTACATTGAGAATCCCACAGTTAGTAGCTGAATAGGGTCGGGGATGAGTCAATTGGTAGTTAGGAATCCAATGGCAGTTGCGTTCTAGCAACCATAAGTCCTGCGCAGGAAGCTTCCCAACACAAAACGCCTCCCTCTGAGCACAGTGTCTTTCTGTACCCCAACTCAGATTTTTCCTAAAAAGAGAAGTGTGGGAATTAAAAAAAATAAACATACATGCACATTTTTTAACAGGTTTTTTTCTTAGGAGCCTGTAAAGCTTTACATCCGTGATCAGATCCCTGGTGCAGCGTCACACTCCTTCAGATCCCCCGATACAGGCAGGCAGTTACTGAAATCCAGGAAGATCAATGAACTACGAAAGCGCTCACCAGCACCCTCATAGCTCATTGAGAATTACAAGCCGTCTGCTGCAATGGCCATCAGTCGTTGTAGTTCATTTATTCATTCACAGAACTTTGAATAAATGACACGGGCGTGTGGGCAGAGCCCTGCACATGTTGACGGTTACGAAATAAATAAAAATCATTTAAAAGGACTATACAAGCTGGTGCGGTGCTCACTCACATACTTTCAAAAACTTTTGTAATTTCATTGTGGAAGAATGGAAGATATTTTCTTTCTTTGTGGGTTGGTCATTTGGAAATCACCCACATAGACGTCCCCAATTTTGATAGGAATTGGATATTGAGCACTGGTAAAACTGTGATTCTGGTGTGCATGTATTATCCTGGCTATTTACAAAGTACAAATGCAGTCCAAAAAGAGAAAATCAGATATTTATCCAGGGTGCGCTGCCATCCTTTCAATACCTTTAGTAAACTCCTATGGGGGGTCCAGCAAAACTCGACAGTTGCTGGTCAGCAGCCTCTAGGATCATAAACTGCCCATTGTGTTATAACACATCTCCATAGAGCTCAGCGCTCTGACATCACAAAGATCATCAATGACATGGTCAGTCTAGCCAAAATTGATATTTTAGCTACAGCGTGGCTTCTTATAGGCCTTGGATATTTCAAGAGTCAGACATCCAGATGTCTCTGTTCTAATCCACTTGCGAGTTTTGTCAGCTCAGCATCCCCTATTGCAGTCATGGCAAACCTTGGCACACCAGAGGTTTTGGAACTACATTTCCCATGATGCTCAACTACACTGCAGAGCGCATGAGCATCATGGGAAATGTAGTTCCAAAACATCTGGGGTGTCAAGGTTGGATTCTAAAGAATACAAAGGTAGCAAAAAGCAATAGCATGAATGGGAACTCCTCATGATGGCCAAAAATCAATCGTAGAGATCTCACCAATACAATCTCTAAAGATATAGGTAGATCTCCCCAACCTAAAAAAATGTTTTAGGTGTTTATTATTAATGTTCTTTGCATTTTGGAATGTAGGTTTGAATTTCCAATCATTACAACTGTTTGTTCAAAGGCAACCATAAAACATATATAGAAATTAACTTTTTAAGCCAAAAAGAAAAAAAGAGTGAGAGAGAGAGAGGGTGCCAAGTTATTGACAGGGTTGAAGAAACAGAATTAGGAGGGTTACAATTTTTCAGACAGGATGGTAACCCCGAATGTACAGTAAAGTAGCTGCTTTTCTTCTTCCGAAAATACTACAGTAAACTTCAAAGGGACTGTATCTGCTGTAAAACTTTAAAGAATATTTTATCCTGGCAGCACAGTGACCCGGAGCCTCTCAGACGTTCTTAAAGGTGCATTCTAATCATATTGGTCAAGGTTAACTTTTTTAATAAAGAATCTTCCTTTGCTTTCATCCATCTTGTCATTTTCAGAGAGCTGTTTGAGGGGGCGGAAGAGGCACTAAAATGAGGTCTCTGGTTATGAATTACTCTGGACAAAACATAAGTCTGCACTGCAGGTCTCTCGTCTTCCTCTAATACATTTACTAAACCACATATTTCTGGAAGTACCCAGAAAAAAGAAAAACTCATATTCAGTTAGAATTTCCTTAACTGCTACCAATTTCTGGACTTTGCCTATGGAATGCCACATTTCAGTAACTCAACTGACATACGAAAATTGATTTTGAATAGACATAAAATTGAATGTTTTCATGTTATTATTTTATTTAGGCAAAATAAAACCATAAAATATTTTAATAATACAATAAATGTACAGTGGAAAAGCCCCAATTTTGAGATTCTAAAGCCTCGTACACACGCGTCGAATTTCGGCAGGGAATTTTTGTCCGATGACCGATCTGCCGATTTTCGGCTTGTTAGTATGATGCTTCCAACAACTGACTCCGACTTTTCGGCCAAAAAAAATCTGGTGTGCAGGCTATAAAATTTTTGTCCTCCGTCAAAACAAGGCCGATTTTCGTGCAGTCAGTACAGATTTCGACAGGGAAAATCTAATGAGCAAGTCTGGGCATGCTCAGAGAAGAAAGAACACAGAGAAAACAAACCAACACATGACATCACTTATGAAGTAGAATTTTGCCGGTCGACAAAAGTCCAGTCGTTGCGTGTGTACTAGGCTTTAGTTCTGGGTTCGGCATAAAACTTCATATGATCATACTGGGCAACATTTGGGCAGATCAGTGGCAGAGCTTAAGGGATAAGTTATCCTTTTGAAGCATGTTACATATTACACCTATATTTAAGGTGTAACATGCACCAGCACATGTCCTCCCTGACAGCGTCCTCCCCCTCTGTGATAGCGGGTGGGGGATTCTCTCCCCGCACCCCCTATCACCCCCTATGTGGAGCTCTGCTCACACAGCTGTGTCATTCATTTGCAGGAATCAATAAATGAGTTCCATCTGCCACAATAACAGGTAACTTCTGGTACTCCATGAACTGTGAGGGCCTGCAGCTTTCAAACTGACAGCCCCATACAGAGGTATGACAGCCTGACATTGCACCCATGATCCACTGATCACAGGTGTAATGTTTGCAGGCTCCAGCAGGAAAAAATAATAAATACACATTTTTTCCTGCAAAAAAATGTAAATTTATTATTTTTTCCCCCCCAAAAGGCCTACCTTTGATAACGTCACAAGAAGTGATGAAACGCATCAGGTCTTGGAACACACGGCGAGACGCAACTGCGCAGTGGAACGCAAGCCGGTACACTCCGCTCGCCACTCTGCATGTCAGAGGTTGTTTGTAATTTTGGAGCTGTTTTTTCTTTGAATGATTGCCCTATGTGGGAAATTAAATTTTAACACGTTCTACACCATTTGGAGTATTCATTTTTTGCATAACCCTGGCCCCTAAACCCTGAGGAGTGGAACCAGGTGAGGAGGAATCTAGCCTGCACCCCCATTAGAAGCGACACAGGGAACCCTTTACTACTGGCCTGGAAGGCCCACAAGTGCGTCTGGTCTTAGTGCTATACAGCACATAAGACCCACTACCTCTGGTAAGTGATCCACTTTTGCTATACCTCACTGGAAAAGGGAACCCACGCCACCAAAGTCACAAACTGTTGGAATATTGAGCACGAAGCACCTGAACTTTGATTCTTTGATCCTGGCAAAGACTGTTTTACCTGTCACATTGTTGGACTTTTATTCTGCACAATAATTTGCACCATTTGTCATATACTATATTATTTGCCACCATTATAAGTTATTTATTTACTATTTTACCATTTATGCATTTCTGATTATATTGATTTTTATCTATATTTCTATACCCATAAGTAATTAACTTAAAAATAATTTATTTTACACATTGCACTTCTATATCGCACTAGGATATTAGCAAGCGCTGCAGATAGTCCTTGACTATTTTCTGACAAAAAGGTGAAGTTAGCCATTTTTTTTTTCTCATTTGGTAATTCAGTTGGAATGTTGTAACTCAAATGGAAGGTTTTCAAAAGCAGACGATGTACATCATACAATCTACAAAGCAAAAGTATGATCAAATCCATACTAAAAAAATATATAAAAAGGGAAGCTTATTTCTATTACCTAAAATGTAACTACTAGCCCCTTATAAAGGTTTCCTTTTTGGAGGTTTTTATTTCTTTTCATCTAGAGAGCTTGTCAGTGACACCTCCTGTCCTAGGGTGACAATGCTCACTCACTGTACTGTCTCTATGGAGGAGTGTTGTCATCCTAGGGTGCTCTCCTCTGTACAACATAGGGAGGAGAGGTTTTGTAGCTCACAGGTGATAGCCGGGAAGATTGATAACATTGTTTAAAGCTTTAGAGCCAGTTCACATTATAGCGGTGACAGACATTGCATGTGATTTGCAGCGCACTGCAAATCCCATGCGATTTTTCTGCGATGCGAATTTAGCCATACAGAATGTATGGCTGAATTTGCATCGGATTCGGACACAACTTGCACAGGACTCTGTGGGTCCACACCAGAATCGGATCACATGGGTGTTCACACTGCGATATGCTAACTGATCTGGGGGTGTCCTTATTTTGTATTGACATCTCCAGAGATTTGCATATGGCAGCGTGAACTGCCTGCGAGTTGAATGCAATGTGGGAACCCGCTGTGGATTCGCAGGTTTCCCACATTGCATATATGTGAACCAGCGATCAATCTAGAATATACAGTAAAGCTTTCCAGGCTACCCAATCACTAGCAAACTATGCCTTTTTATAGAGACATGGATTGTCACCTAATCTGGCAGAAGGTTTTGTATCCTAATGCATTCTATGCATTAAGAGAAAAAGCCTTCTGTGTGCAGCAGCCACCCTAATACTTACCTGAGCCCATCTTTATCCAGTGATGTTACAGGGGAGACTCCGCTGCCCAGGATTCTCCTCCTCATTGGCAGGGAGGGCATTGGCTCCCGATGCTGTCAATCAAAGTCAGTGAGCCAATGAGGAGAAAGAGGGGGCAGGGCCTAGCTGGGGCTCAATGTCTGAATGGGCACAAAGAGCTGTGGTTCCGTTCGGGTGCCCCCATAGCAAGCAGCTTGCTGTGGGGGGGGCACTCGGCAGGAGGGAGGGGCCAGGAGAGCCAAAGAGGGACCTGAGAAGAGGAGGATTAGGGCTGTGCTATGCAAAAACACTGCACACTGAACACTGAGCAGGAAAGTATAACAAGCAAAAAAAAAAAAAGAGACTTTAGTATCACTTTTATTTATTTCTATTGGCTACTACACCATCACATTCAAAGAAATAGGTTTCCGAGAAAAAAAAAAAAATTATTTATATCTATATCTATATATATCTATATATATATATATATATATATATATATATATATATATCTATACTGTGAAATAAAGTAACGCTAGTCTTGAAGTCCCCATTTTACCCTACAATTTCCAATGGCTACCCTATAATCTTGCCTATAACCAACGTTTTACATAGAAGACTGTAACCCTGGTGAGAAGAGCCAGTGATTTTCTGTGAAAACATCAGAACAGGCAACAAACCCTCTACTGTACCCAGGAGTCCTTGCATGCTGCTACCATTTCACCGACATGCAAATTCCTTTTTTCTTCTTCTAAAAAGAAAAATGTTGGTTATGATTATTAAGAGGCAGCAAGCACAATGAAATCAAAAGCTGGCAATGAGGCTCACTTTTGAGCTGTCACTTAGGAAATTAAATACTATTATCCTGCGATTTACAAATTCTCTTGCATTTACTGTATTACCAGGGCCCCTGCACTCCATTTTATCTCTCTTACTGTTAAATATCTCCTCTCTCTGCTAACAGTGCTATAATTAACTTGCGAGACGCTAGTCAGTCAGCCTCGGCAACATGCCAAGAAATCAACCCCAATTACTATATTCACAATGTCAGTAATGCTCACTTCTCAGTTTATACTAATTTGAAATGGCAGGTTCCAACTTCCCATGTCTGAATTATACAATACCATTTTCATACAATCCCATTATACTAGAACGTAACATTAGTGCCTACAGAATGCTTGCTATGTAAACTTACAAGTCAAAGAGAAAAACTACAGATAACCTTCTAAAAATAGTTCCTGCCAGAATTGACGTTGAAAGATATAAACAGCACTGCTAAGGGATTTTAGGGGCAAGTATTATTTATGTATAAATAAAACTGGATGTCAGAGTGCTAAAGAAAATCTGTCTCTCATTGTTCATAAAGAGCTCCAATCATTAAAGTGCTTGTAAACCCTTACATATACCCAGGGAAGTGACTGGCTTCAGGTGATACACGGAGATAAAACAAATCCTCCTACATAAGTTGTACCCCTGTATCTGCAGTCTTCTCTACATCCGTTCAAAGACCAGAATTTAAAAAGCCAGTCTGAGCATTCAGAAAACAGAGGGCGGAGAGCGGAGGTTACACTCTGCATAGCTCAGAGCTTCCCCCTCTAGAGAAGTCTGTTGTTTCTCCTCTGCGAAGAGGAGAAACCATGGAGGGACAGGCTATAGAGTCAATCACAGTGATAGATAATCAGAGGCTATCTAATCAGAGGCTATCTGATCGAGAGACAGTTTTTCCAATTCCTAGTCATTAGCATTTAAACCCGGAACGGTCACCGACAGCTTGGTCATAGTGCTGGCTGTGTGCGCACGAGCACGCTTCCAGCGCAAAACAGAGGAACACATATATGCAGCGCCCAGGATAAATGCCACTTTCTGGACGCCATATATATGTGTTACGCGGTCATGAATCGGTTAAACGTGTGCTACCACATGTAGAGGAGGACCAAATACTACCAAGTTCGTACTCAGAGATCCAATAAAGTTCTCAATCACTATTAACTGGTTTTAATTCCTACACGGCTAGCCTAAGGGTCCTTTCACACGGAACAGAGTCCATTAGATCCCCCACTGTGCAGGCAGATGACAGCTCCGTTACCGCTCTGTGTGTGGAGACGGAGCTGTCAGATCCCCGCTGTCCTCTATGGGGAGATCGGATGAGAACAGACCGCCTGTCCGTTCTCATCCGATCCCGTCCGCCAGACAGATGGAAAATAGGGTTTCCATCCGTCTGGATTTCACAGACAGGATCGGATAGCAGCGGGTGTCAGCAGATATGTCTCCGCTGACATCCGCTGCCCCATAGGGATTTATGGAGCATCCGATCCGATATGCCTGAAAAACTGACAGGCGGATCGGATCGTCACGTGAAAGGGGCCTAAAGTTGGCCATAGATTGGCCTTTTTTTTTTTTCCCATTCAGCCAGCAGGCTGAACTAAGAAAATGTATAGATTGCTCCAGCCACACAGGTGTGCTGGATGAAGGAATCTTCCCCACGGAGATATTTTATTCGGACAGTGGAAGTCCCCACTGTAAGAATACACTGACCAGCAGCTGCAACTGCTGATTAAAAAACATTTTCCAACAGACCTGTATGACAGAAGTCATTCTGACAATCAACTTCTGTTCAACACATGGATCAAAATTCAGCTGATCCATATATGGTCAGCTTTAGTAAATAGATAGGAACGGATAAAATATTTGTTCTAAACAAACTTTTTTTTTTTACATTTCCGAAGTTGCTTCTCAATTTCTGCCCTAGGGCAAAATGATGTCATAAATCACAGGCATCTTCATAGTTATTTTTTCCAATCTGCTTTCCAAACGGCTAGACACACCCTCCTGCCTGCATGCATGAGCTAAGGGGAAATGGATTCCAGGAAGTAAATTCTACATGATCACCTGCCCTTACTCAACATGGCTGCAGCTATACATGTGGGGGGTTCTGTGATTTCTCGATCAAATAAAGCAAAGAGATAAAAAAATAAATAATTAAATATGAAAAAGCATTTTCTGTTTGTGGTGCTCAGATACAGTTTAGTTCTGCTTTAACTCTACAATAAGCACAACATATGATATGCAAAAAGCACACTGGCCTTGGATAAGGGATAATTGTTCTGCATACTCTGTAAAGAGCTGAATTTATGTCAATGCTATCAAAATATGGAAGTGAATATATGTCAAGTTCTTTCACTTTCATTCACCACTTTCAGTATAAGTGCTCTCCAAATTACAATAATTGCAAATCCATCAAAAGGACAATGGTGACACAAAACAGAACATTTCTCCAACACTTTCAATGTGAAACATACACACTTTTGCAAAGTTTACTTCAGTTGCGTTATCGTTTCAAGGTACTGAGCCACTAATTTGTAAACTTGGAACCCCTTCACCACAAATACTCAACTTCAAAATTCCGGGAAACCTTAGTAGATCTCACTTCATTATAACTGGAGCAGTAGAGGACTTTGGAACAATTGGACCTCTCTACATAGAAGTATAAAAGCTGGAGGGGAATCCAAGCTTTGCTGCAGGACAGGGCTGTCAACTTTCATCAGCCATAATGGCCAATACAAAATATAGGTTGTACTGCAACAGAGGAAACGTGAAACGTTCTTAGTTGTCAAACCATGGAAACCTTTACATGCTTATCAGTGAATGTGTTAGTTATATATTTATGCTCAGCTCTTATGTATTAGGTTCAGTGACCTTCAGATTTTTTGCTTTGCTTCTAATGCCATGACTTGGAATCTTGAGGTTACCCAGCTGTTGAGAACTGAGAATATAATAAAACACTGACAGTTAGAAGCTGGAAAAGTATTCTGGGGTTTACAATGCCTCAAAAGCTGAAGATTAACGATCTGCAATTGCCTATAACTGTTATAAATTCTCAGTGATAATAAGTATAGTTATATAGTCATTTAGATTTGTTAATAATGTTCTATGGTCATATGTGTTCAATATTTTTTATAACTGTATCAAAATAATTCTTATTGTATGGCCATTTGTATCAGAGTTTTTGTCTTAGGCCCTTTCACACGGGCGCTCCGTATGTCCGCAAATCATCCTATTTTTTTGCGGATGATTTGCGGACATAATGTAAGTCTATGGCACTGCGGATGTCAGCGGAATACCATCCGCTGACATCCGATTTTCTTCCTTTCAGTTCTGTTCCGTTTTTTGGAATGGAACAGAACCCTATTTTTCCTCCGTTCAAAAAACGGAAAGGAAGCAAAATCGGATGTCAGCGGTGTCATCCGCTGACATCCGCAATGCCCATAGACATACATTATGTCCGTATATCATCTGCAAACGGATGGGATGATATGCGGACATACGGAGCGGATGACACAAGTGTCATCCGCTCCGTGTAAAAAAAAAAAAAAAGTGCCAGAGTGGATCGCAATGCGGTCCGCTCCTTGTGAAAGAGCCCTTACAGCAAATCTCCAGGTTACATTGTATTCCCTTGGCCTGCCCTTCACTCTTTTTTTTTTTTTTCTTAAACTATATAAAAGGCATGCATACATTTTTCCCAAGGGTCTTCTGGTCAGTTTAGAAACATCACAACTCCTTCATCTTTTTTGGGGGTTCATTTTATTTTATTTTTTTCCTGCACTGATGATGCTCAGATAATGACATGTGATTTGATCTAGGCCGATGCAAAGACCCCAAGAGGCAGGTCCATGACAGTCTGGGCTCAGTGAAAGTGGGTTGAAGGAAGTAGTATTTCTGGCTGAATGATGACCTATGTCACCTAGTGGCAGAGAGGACAGTGCTGGATTGAAGGCACGTATTAAATCAAAAGCTGCTTTTTTTTATTTATTAATACTCCTAGGCATCTAGTATTTATTTAAAGCGGTTGTAAAAGGTAACTTTTGCTAAAATAATAAACATGGTATACTTGCAAGGGGCGGCCCTGAACTTCCTCTTCTGGGGTCCCTCGCCTGCACTCTTGGCACCTTTTCTTCGGTGTACACTCCTATAGACCTCCTGAGCACTGTTATGTGTGTCCATAGACACATGCAGTGCAGCTCAGCCCCACCCCCCTCCTCACAGAATTTGATTGACAACTAATGGCTCCTGCTGCTGCCTGTGCGTCCTGTGAAAGCATGGAGAGATCACAGAGCCTCTACTGATGGGCACAGCACTGGACAGAGATAAGACAGTGTCCACTATCAAGTAGATATAGGAGGAGTCCCTTGTAGTGCATTAGCACATCTCTCCCAGCAAGGAGTGTTGTCTCCAAGGGTTAGAGAGGCTGGATTCATCCTTTTTTATGGATAGTGTAGGACCCACTAACAATGGGGTACTTTGACGTAGTGGTGGGCTTGAGCACGATATGGCCATATGGTGGGACCAAATCCCCATTTTAATTTATGGATTGTCTTCATATTTGATAGTTATTTCTTTTGCATGTGTGCGCTATTCTTTTTTAATAGAGAAGACTTGGAGAAGTATTAATGGCAGTGGTGGTGGTGTGGGGGCATACAGCTAGGAGTTCTGCTGTAAAATATTCCTGGAAAACACTTCCTAGTATTTCATAGACCGATATTTGTGTGTCAGCACTGAGGGGATTCCCAGCACTTCTTTATCCTACTGACCAGCTCTTTTACAATTTCAATCATATACACCATAAAACCAGGTGCATATCGCTCCTCATAGAATATGTATCTGAAGCAAATATCCACAAGCAGCGTTAAAGATGTTCCATAAAGGACCGCCTAAATATATAAGCACAGTCCATGAAGTCCGTAAATGGTTTCAAGTAAGACCATGTATATCAAATAACAAAGGTCCACAGTGTGGAGGGCCCTCCGTAGAAGTCGGTGTATGACGAAACGCGTAAGTGCATGAGCAACGCGGTGACCTGGGCAACGGGACGCTAAGCGGCAGCCTCGTACTCGCTCGTGGACTTCCGGACGCTGACGAGCGGGACAGATGCCCCGAGCAGGCGTTTGCGGATGCCCCATTTATATTTCCACGCTCTTGTATTTTGTCTGATTGTAAGTGCATATGTGGGGGGGGGGGGGTTGAAGGACCAATAATGCATAGGTTGTTTTAGACTATACTGCCCTATGTGCCTTCTATTTTTCTCCCCAATGCCTGTCCATGAGAATCACATCAGGAACGGGAGGATCGTTCTAATATCTGAGTGGAGCGGTGGATGTTTATAGTCCGGATGTACCGTGGAGGTTAATAAGGGCCCGATTTTCACCAGATTCTGGTGAGTGAGTTTCTAAAGGGTGTGGTACACGTGGTGAGGTGAAGGGGATACCCTTTTTGCTTCAGCACGGGCCATCATCCCATTCTTGGACCTCATACGGACACTGTGGACCTTTGTTATATGATATACATGGTCTTACTTGAAACCATTTACGGACTTCACGGACTGTGCTTATATATTTAGGCGGTCCTTTATGGAACATCTTTAGCGCTGCTTGTGGATATTTGCTTCAGATACATATTCTATGAGGAGCGATATGCACCTGGTTTTATGATTTATATGTTTTTAAGCAGCAGCTTCTTTGATTACTCTTTTAATAATCTAACAACTTTGTGATATATGAGCGCTGGGTAATTGGGATATATCTGGGTTCTCTCCGTTTTCTCAGTCCTGATTGGTTACAATCATAAACACATTTAATTTTTTATATTTTCAATGCAAAACATTTGCGAGGTTATATTTTTAATGTTTTAATTTAAAAACTATTCTTTATTTAAAATAAATGTAAAATCTAATTAGTTTGGACCATTATATAATCTAATTTCCTTTGAACACTACATACATTTAAGATGATTCTGTTAATTAATGGTTGGCTAAATACCTTTGCTATCAGTGTAGAATTGATGACAGCCACCTCTGCATTAGTATAGGACACTTGCCGACTATTTATTAAGCGATTTGTGTCTTTTGCAAAAATTCTGCATCTTGTGTTAAAAATACACAAAGAGAACCAGTGCAAAGCTTCATACATTCCCTGACTGAGGCCTCAAGCAGTAGATCATCCGCAAAATGCTCAGAGTAAACAAGACAACTTCCTTCACTACCCCACACATGTAATGAGAAATACAAAAGCTTCCATACAAGGCAATGTAATTGAAGTCAATGACCCATTAAACGGCAATTTGTTACAACCCGCATCTACAATTAATATACAAATTCTATTACAAATACATTATCGATTATGACATTCCAGCTGATAAATGAAAAGGAAAGTTGCCTTCCCAATAAATCCTGCTCGGCACTTTACTTGGCAAGTTGATGTGCTTTAATCTAGGAATATTTATTGTAGCTGTTCAGGAGAATGTGAGCAGGCCAATAAAAGTGTCAGCACAGGGAAAGTGAGACGCAGCATAAAGAAATGCCGAACATGGCACTACACTACAGAGCAGCTCGGGAAGAAGGGAGCCAATGTACACAAAGACAAAAGATTATATATATATATATATATATATATATATATATATATATATATATATATATATATATATATATATATATATATATATATATATATATATATAGACACATACATACATACACACACACACATATATATATATTTATTCCAGAAGCCCTTCTAGATCTAACTAACAGAACACTAATGTCGGTTTCTTGTAAAGTGATACAGCATACCTCCAAATACAGTACAATTAAAACTGGGAATTTAAGATTTACCATGACTGTCCCAAACCTCAAACAATTCGATATTTGCCCAAAAATACAACTCTGTTAAAGTGGTCTGAAATGAAAAATGAACAAAGCATATCCCTCTAAAATGTGTACTTATTCTGATCCAAAACACCTACTGTCATTTCTCTGCCATCTGCAGAAGTCACTTCTGATGTTTACACCAGACAATTCCAGGAGAAAGCCCCACCCCCCTCCAGCATCCAGCATATAGCAGGCGACCGACAGCCTCAGCTGTGCATGTTACCCTACAAGACTCCACTCAGGTCTCAGATTACACTCGGCACCCTGCTCTATGAAGTGCAGTGTGTGACATCAGATCCTTGTCCCCTGCCTTCTGGAGCTCAGAAATGCTGTGCAAAATATGTGCTTTGATGGCTATAGAGTAGAGGGGGCTGCAGTCAAACAGGTACAACTTATGTACAAGGATTTGTTTCCTCTCTGTGCATCACCTAAGGCTAACCACTTCACTGGATATAGGTAAGGGTTTATACAAAGCAAACATTATTATAATATTATACAGGATTTATATAGCACCAACAGTTTATACAGCGTTTAAACATTAAAGTACATCTGAAGCCTAAACTTTTTTTTTTTTTTTTTTTAAGGAGAAGGTTTAGAGCAGTGGTTCTCAACCAACTCCGGTCCTCAGGACCCACTAAAAGGCCAGGTTTTCAAGATAACTAATTTACATCACAGGTGATCTCATTTGCTGCTCAGTGATTGCAGTATTCTAGTCTGCATTTCCCCAAGGTAATACTTTAAATCTGGCCTGTTAGTGGGTCCCGAGGAACAGAGTTCAGAACCACTGGTTTAGAGTCTCTGACTGGATTTCGTAGCTGTCTGTGCCCCAGTTCTAGAGATTTACTCCATTTGTACTAGTGACCATTGTCACCAGGACTGAAAGTGATCAAAACTTTATAATGTGGAGTTGTGAACAAAACAGGGTTCAAACCTTTTGATGGGTAAACTTGTTATATTGACAGTTGTCTAAAAGGTGATGTCCCTCAATTTGGACAGATTTCCTCTAATTTCCTGTAGTGCTTACAAAGAAAGGGGGGGGAGGGGGCAAAATGAAAGTGCCACTAACCCGACATCATAAAAACTATCAATAAATCGTGTATTACATGTTGGTTATACTCAGTCACTATGCAATTCGTTTTCTGTATTCTGCAAAAACCTGGTTGATCCTGCTGCTCTCCATCTCCGCCTTTTGTTCACATCCCCAATTCACCAACATAAAATAAAATAATGTAGCCTTAACCCAAATTCTGGGAATCTATTAAAGAACTATTTTTAAGATTGATTCATCAATTGGACGGGATACCTCCACAACTGATTCACAATCCGCAAAAACAATATAAAGGGGAACCAAGCAGGTCAACCCAAAAAGAAGTTGTATAAGGAGAACCAACAACGGTGTTAATTAATTTAGAAAAGATACTATTTCGAAAAAATAGACCAACTGTCAAAACTTAAGTGGGGTTTGCAGTAGTAGAAAATCTGCTGAAAATTCCCGTCCGAGGTAAAAATTATACGATTTTCGGCTAGTGTGTACAAAACTTTCAGCAGCCGATGCCGACATTTTCAACGGAAAAAAAAGGGGCAAACACCAAAAGTTTTATCGTCTGTCCCCAGACGACCAATTTTCGTTTAAGGTGTAAGCAGTACGTTCGTGAAAAATCGGATACGAAAGACCTAAAGATCTAAAGTTGCTGACGACCTGGAAGTCTAAGAAAAAAAAAACGGACGAGAAATTTAGTGAACATTATGCACTGTCAACTAAAAACAGTTATGACCGCTGAGCATGAGAGAGAAAAATCTGAGGATATTTCGTCCGATTTTCGTCAAATGTGTACGAGCCTTTACAGGCCAGGATGGCCATTACCTCCAAGCACCAACAATTAAAAAAAAAAGTGGACAGCGTCATCACACATGCAGCAGAACAGGGCCCCACACTCACATTCATGCAAACTACAGACAATAATGTGTAATCCATAGTAGCGGGTCGGGCAACAAGGCAGGGGGTCTAAGGTCTAGAGAAGTAACTGCCTAACATGAGGCTAATGTACCATTAGGATTGCCCTGACTCCACAGCGCTACCCTCTGGAAATCCCAGTATCTTTGCTACACCTAGCCCAGCAAGGTGTTTTACGGCTTTGGAGAGCGCTACGCACGGGATACTTCCAATGGTAGAATCATGTGTCCACATGTAAGAGTTACAGTCCCGCATAACACTAAGGTGTATGCCAACTGCTGGTCTATAAAGTTGGCGTATGGATAAGAGTGGTATGGAGTAGCAGTCCACAACCAGGCAATGGAATATTGCAGGTAAATGTAATCCTATAGATGCCTCCAAGCACTTTCATATAGTGAGTAATGATATATGATTGTTTCAACTCCTTCCTATACTAAGACACAGGCTGGAAGGGTGTAACACAGCCTGTGACTGGCAGAAATCCGCCCACACCATGTTCTTTTTCACAAAAAAAATAAAGATTTTATTATAAATACACATTTGTTTGCCAATTTAGAGTCGGTTCACACTAGCGCGACTTGTCAGGCGACTTCTCAGCCTGACAAGTCGCGCTCCCTCGCGGTCCATTGACCGCTACAGGATCCGTTCTAATAGGAGGGACACAAGTCGCTCTGACTTAGAAAAAGGGTCCTGTACTATTTCAGGGTTACCTCAGAGCAACTTGCACAGACTTCCATTATGTGAAGTCTCTGCAAGTCGCTCCGAAGTCGTGGTGCACGGGACTGCACAAGTCGCCCCCGAAGTAGTAAGGAGTCGTGTCGCCTCAGTGTGAACCGGCTCTTAAAAGTTTATTGATATTTATTTTTACTCTATATTCCAAAGGTTGTTTTTGTACATGTGACCAGCAGCAGAAGACTAGAAGCTCCTCCTGCTTATGTTTCCCTTCAGACAGGTTGGGAAAGAGCTGGGTCATGTGACAACTGTATGTCAATTACAGGAAAGGTACTTTGATTTTTATTTTTTTAATTAAAATAATTACCGTGCCATCATTGATTCATTCACAGAAATAGAAGGGACAATTTATATTAAACTGAGTGTGTTCAGGATCACAAAAAAAAAATCAGCCACACTACAGTCTATCTAAGGCTAAGCTATACAGTTTTAAAAAAACTGAAGAAAAAGGGGACTAAAAGAGGTGCAGGGAAAACAGTCAGCCCCTAGTTTGGTATACTCACCCACCAGTGAGTATACCAAACTAGGGGTAATCACCCACCAGTGAGTATACCAAACTAGGGGTAATCACCCACCAGTGAGTATACCAAACTAGGGGTAATCACCCACCAGGGAGTATACCAAACTAGGGGTAATCACCCACCAGTGAGTATACCAAACTAGGGGTAATCACCCACCAGTGAGTATATCAAACTAGGGGTAATCACCCACCAGTGAGTATACCAAACTAGGGGTAATCACCCACCAGGGAGTATACCAAACTAGGGGTAATCACCCACCAGTGAGTATACCAAACTAGGGGTACTCACCCACCAGTGAGTATACCAAACTAGGGGTACTCACCCACCAGTGAGTATACCAAACTAGGGGCTGGCTGTTTTCCATGCACTCTTTTAGTCCCCTTTTTCTTCAGTTTTTTCATATACAGGGATGGAGACGCAAAGCATCACCTGCTTGTGCCTCATTTAAAGTCCCAAACTGCCTATATTTTTCAAGTTATACAGTTTTTGTCATACAAAATGGCTGCCACCACAGACTGTAAAGCGGCACCAGACAATGCTACAAATTTAGGTCCAGGTTCGAGAGATACAATATTTCCAAAACTGATCAAAATTAAACTTATGGAATTGGAACCCGTAGAATCACTAGAGGAAGTAGACACTAGGGAAAAAAAAACTGACTGACATTCAGCACTTAACATGTTGCATAAAACACCATATTCCTGCACTAAACGTTGCCAACTGTTTGCTTTGGTTTCTGGGATAAAAATAGAAGGCGACATTCTATTTATTTATTTCAGGTTCTTGTATAGCGCTGTCAATTTTGCAATGCTTTACATATACATTGTACATTCACATCAGTCCCTACCCTCAAGAAGCTTACAATCTAAGGTCCCTAACTCACATTCATACATACACATACTAGGGCCAATTTAGACCAGATCCAACTAACCTACCAGCATGTCTTTGGAATGTGGGAGGAAACCGGAGTACCTGGAGGAACCCACAGGGAGAACATGCAAACTCCAGGAAGGTAGTGTCTTGGTTGGGATTCAAACCAGCGACCCTTCTACTGCTAGGCAAAAATTGGTAACCACTACCACTGTGCCGCCCACTACACCACTGTGTCCTCCGTAGTTGATTTTCACCAATTTATACTTGGTAATGGAAGCATGTATTTAATAAAAATAAAAAAAAAAAAAACGGAATCAGATTTTTACATTGTTTTACTCCGCTTATCAACAGCATGTGACAGAACCCCTTTATGGAGGGACAAAAGAGGAATTTAGCATATAGGGAAAAACAAGAGCATTTTGCAGCCAAGGTGGTAAATTACACAGACAAGCTGTCATGTAAGTTAATTATAGAATTAATATGTGATCATTTTTAGAGCTGACTAATTGTCCTCTCCATTCTGTGCAGCCAAGAGAGATTTATCTGCATTTAGCAAAGAAAAATACACTTAACTCCACCCACCTAAACATTTGCATGCCATAATGATTACAGTAATACTTGATTTCCTCTTCATACATTACCATATTGCTCAAACATTACTCGGTGTACAGAGAGAGAATGTTGGGACTATGTAAATATAAGGAACATAAAGCGATAAAGCATAATTCGTTTATAGTGATCATATATTGTGCATTATTACTGCAATGTTTATTTAAAGCCCAAGTCCTGTTTTGGTGTTAGATTTTGGATAGATTGGGAAGAGCTAAAGTAGAAGGAAAGGCGTACCTGGCTTGAAACACTTGTATTCTGATCCTCTGTCATCTATACTGCTTCTTGTAATTTTCTGTAAATTGATCTCCTATTTGGCTAGTATTGTACCTCTGCTTATGGTTGTACTATGTCTCTAAAAAATGTTAATAAACGCACTTGTAAAAAAAGAAGAAGGAAAGGCAATATAATCACCCACCACCTTTAAAGTGATTGTATAGGAACATTCTTTTGAAATAATGAACACGTCAATACTTACCTGCTCTGTGCAACAGAATTGAACCTCCTCTTCTCAGGTCCCCTGCCGACACTTCTGGCTCCTCCTCTCTGCCCAGTGCCCCCAGGAGAAGCAGCTTCCCATGGTGGCACTCATGCATGCTTGCTACCGAGCTCTGCTGGTGCATCTATTAATACAAACAGCAGACCTCTGCTATGCCCCCAGCTCCCTCACCACCGGCTTTGATTAACGGCACTAGGAGCCAATGGTTCCTGGTGCCCCAGCAAAGCCAGGGAGACATGGAAGCAAGGGGAGAAAGCTGCTGCAGACATGCACAGAGCTGGAGCGAATGAGGTGATGGGGGTGTGGGCATTGTGAGATTTCAAAATCGGTGCCTAAAAATGTTTAGGCTTTAAAACCACTTTAAATGTGGCATAACCACTTCTCTTATATCTCCTGGATACAGTTTCTAATACATCTCAATGTAAATTCCTTTTGTTTTCACGCTTTATTCCCCACGTGGTCACATGACCACAAAGTTTAAAAAGAGTGCATCTGTCCAAGGCCAACAACGCTGTTCAATCCTCGGAGCAATGACATCATCCCACTGGCATCCATAGCTCTATAGTGTTTTTAGTCCTTAAAGAATTTATGCCCACCAGCCCTATGGACAGACCCATTCATTGAAGCTTTGTGGTCACTTGACCACCTGAAAAACAAGTTTTAAAAAGTTACATGCATTGAAACTAATTGGTAACTGTATGCAGAAATCATAAGAGCAGTAGGGAGGCAACATTAAGGCCTTTTAGGCGTTTGGCTTTTATTCAGCCTGTAAAAGCACCTCTATGTTAGCCTTTGTGTCCACGAGCACATAGGCATTTACAGGCATGTTAGAAGAGGAGTGGTTACAGTAGTGGTGGTAAACTTTCTATGGGAGGCCCCAAGTGCAGCTCTCAACATCACTAAAGGGCCATGCATAACATTCAGGGAATATACAGTATCAGAAACAGCAGCAACAGGATACAATTAAAGCCTGTGAGCATGGAACAAGAGATCGTCAAGAGACTATGGACATGACATAAAACCATGGTCAGAGACTATGGACATGATATAAAACCATGGTCAGAGACTATGGACATGATATAAAACCATGGTCAGAGACTATGGACATGATATAAAACCATGGTCAGAGACTATGGACATGATATAAAACGATGGTCAGAGTCTATGGACATGATATAAAACGATGGTCAGAGACTATGGACATGATATAAAACCATGGTCAGAGACTATGGACATGATATAAAACGATGGTCAGAGACTATGGACATGATGCAAGAGATGGTCAGAGACTGTGGACACCATACAAGAGATGATGAGAAACTTTGGGCATACTACAAGACATGGTCAGAGACTGAACATGAAATAGGAATTGTTGGAGAGTGGAGACATGCTCTAGGAGACAAACATAGACTTGAGGCAAATTACATGAGACTGCTAGAAATCAATACCATTAACAGGACTCTAGGGAAACAGATTAGTGTCTGAAAGCTCTGAGGGCCGCACAAAAAATGGCAAAGGGCCACAGGCTGAGCACCTGAGGTTTTCAGACCAGAAAAAAATGCCTATATGCTAGATGTGTTTAGTGCTTGAGTGTTAATTCATTCCAATGAATCCATTAACGCTGAGATGCTTGATGCATCTAAACGCGTGTGGAATACGCGGCTTTAGGCACATTTTAAAGCAGCTTTTTCCTGGCATTCAGGGAAGAAAATCTAACGTCTAGTGTGCATGAGGCCTCAAAAGCTTGATAAGCGTATTACTTTGGCTTCCGATTTAAAAATTGTCAGGTTTTTATTTTGTGAAAAAATGGGGGGGGGGGGAGCAGCTGTCAGAAAGCTAGGCATCAATAAATAGTAAATTATTAAAAATGTATCTTTATTTTTGTGTTCATCTCTGAAGGAACCATTTCCCATTAATTCCCGTCCTGACAAAATAAAACATTTTAACTGGAGATTAACCTAATTACTGGGTAGTGATTGCAAGGCATTTTAATACATGAACACATGGATAATATTATTTACATCAAGCAAATTTATTATACACACACATCTAAAAATCACTGAAAAGATAATGCATTCCATTTAACTAAGCACACCAATTAATTGACTGATTTTAACTCTTTATCTAAAAAAAAGAAAGATACAAAGACACTGAAGGAAAGCGGGTGCAGCCCCCTTTATAAACCCTTCAAAATGTATAGAACCGTTTATATGTAACACTGCTGAGCATTAAAGATAACCAGCCATGGCTTTTTATCAGCATATGTATGGAATTTAACTCGCATCAACAACTAATCTGTTGTCACTTAATATGAAAACTAATTAATTTCGTTTTTTTATGTTATATATGGGCTAGCAAAATCAATTCGGTCTTTGAACAGCAATTATTTTGTGGTAGCGGTTTTATATACAGTGCTTTCCGAGCAACATTTTTATTAGCTCCACTTCCAAAATATTTTCTGTTCACATAAAAAGTAACTTTTTATTAGTTGCATATGGTTTTTAAAATCCTATGTGCAACAGGCTTTCTTCTCTGGTATAGCACGAGAAGTCCAAGTCACCTGTATCTATGACAAATACCTATTGCTTTTTCCTATATATAAAAAAAAAAAGAAATAAAAAAAGGAAAAACCTTTTTTTTTACAAATATGTAAAAAAGGAGGGTAGGGGGCTACTAGACAGTAGGGATGCACCGATCCGACTTTTTTGGTCCCGATCTTTTGCTTTGTGAAATCTCCGATCCTGAGTCCGATCCGGAAGTACTGATTTGTGAGCTTATAACAAAATAATACTTCCGGATCGGTATCGGCAGATACCTTATAACATTGTGCATTCAAAATCTAAAATGTCATTGGTTTAGTCTTTAAGAGGTTAAACTTCCCTCCTCCGGCAGACGGAACGAAAAGATACATTGTAATCATTGTGTTTACTTAACTGGGAGAGATAGGTCTCTTTCACACGGGCGTTCCTTTTTTTTTGCCCGATCAGGTCCTTTTTTTTTTTTGTAACGGACACGGATGACACTTGTGTCATCCGGTCCGTATGTCCGTTTTTCATTCCATCCGTTTGCGGATGAAAAACTGACATAATGCATGTCTATGTAAATACGGATGTCTGCGGATGACACCACTGACATCCGTTTTTGCTTCCGTTCCGTTTTTTGAAAGGAAGAAAAAATAGGGTTCTCCTCCGTTCAAAAAAACTGAACTGAACTGACAAAAAACGGATGTCAGAGGATGATCATCCGATGACATCCGTATTTACATAGAGATACATTATGTCCGTTTTTCATCCGCAAACGGATGGGATGAAAACGGACATACGGAATGCCCGTGTGAAAGAGCCCTTAAAAGGCATTTGCAGGAGGCTCTTTTTTTTAATTTGACAGCTGTTCTCTGCTCCCTCACAAGCTATAAAGAGCAAAACCGGATCGGCCCGTGGATCTGTTAATTTTACCGATCCCCGATCCAGCTATTTTGCCCGTATCGGGGCAGATATCCGATCCGAATATCGGATCGGTGCATCCCTACTATACAGAGCATAGTTAATTTTAATGAAGGGTCCACTTTAAGATATAATACAGCACTGCTAAATGGGATGTCGGTATAAAGAACCCACAATTATCCTAATACCCGAGTTTTAACTTTTGGTGTCCAGGAAACAGGGAGTGGAGAGGGACATCGATAGAAGAAAAGAAATGCGCACTCCAGCACACACATTACAGAGGTTTCACACTTTCTCTGCAGTTTGGCCACAGCATGGGTGCAGCGCAGTGTACTAATGGTTTTCGTGTGATTACCCATAGACTTCAATTTGATTGCACGTTTTTTGTGTGTTTTCAGAAAGCGCACCAAAAATCCAGCATCTTTGGTGCACTTTCAGAAAATGCAACCAAAACGCGTGATCCAATAGACTTTAATGGGAATTTGTGGGCAGCCTGTGCAAAATCTGCAGGCAGACTGCGCTAGACCACCCTAAAGCTAAGTTCACAAAAATTCTAATGCCAACATTACCATGAATCAATGCTCCTATAGAGTTAACACTCATTTTTGACACATTTAATACGCGTTTAAAGCACGTTAAAAAACACACCCCAGTTGCCCTCAAAGTTTTTTTTTTTTTGAGGGAAGTGTTTGTTTTTTTCCACCTCACCGATATCTGATAAATGCTTGTCAAATGCATCAAAACCACACTATAAATGCTACAGCACATATACCGTGTGCTATCATAGACTAGATTAAAAGGAGTTGACAAGCTTCAACTCCTCCCAGACTTGACAGGTAGCTTCATTTTTTCTGCACAGTGATGCGAAGCGATGCAAACACTACATGTTTTTCAAATGTGAACAACAGTGTCTGCGGTCCCTATAAAAATGTTCTACCCCTCACCTGCTCAATGGCAGAATCTAAGGCTTGGTTCACACCTATGCAGTGCGTTTTTGTACATGTGATTTTGCCACGATTTGCATTTTTATGCTTTTTTTTTGGCCAGTTTGTTGTTTGGCAGATTAAGAACTGTAAACCACAAACCATGGCAAAGAACGCACTACATGCGTTTCTGCAGCTTCTTTATTGAAGTCTATTTAAACAAAGAGCAAAAAAATAAAAAATAAAGCACCCTTTTGCATTTTAAAAAGTCCCTGACCCTTTCCAAAAACGCAGCGGCTGAAAAAAGCATAGCTGTGAACGTGTCCCATAGGAAACCATGTTAAATGAACTGTAGTGCGTTTCTGCAAGAAGAACCAAAAAACGCATCAGTGCGAACCAGACCTAAGGGATTTTATGCTGAAGCTACCCTACTTGGCAAGCTTAAAATTTTGGAAGAAGTGGGCACGTAGCCCTTTCTGCCTTGTACTGCACCATCACAACCAATGTAAAACACTACACTGCCATGAGCGCAAATGGTAGACAAGATGAGATGCTATTGCTGGCTAAATAAGTAGCAAACTTACACTTGGTAGTTTTTACCTTTTTGACTACTGAACAGAGAGCAGAAAAACAGCTCTATGCTGGGAAATTCTAACCCCTTTTTGCAACAACTTTATTTTAATTATCTATATGGAATGTCTTCTTTATAGTGGTCATCTGAAGTAAAACCGTGGCCAAGCTACAAACATAATTTTTTTTTAATTCAAATATTTATGCCTATAATACAAGCAGTAAATGAGCCCTAATTGACCTCTGTAATTGCAGACTCTGTGGAGTAATTCATTCTCAAAATTTACAGTAAAAGAATTTAACTTTTGGCAGCTCAACCCCGTTACCTCTCCCAGCCTTCTAATCTTCTAGTGTTAAAGGTGTTATATGGCCACAGCATACACTTATTTTATAACTTCTGCAATGTAATAGCAATACAAATAATAGTTATTTTTGGCCATTTATTATAAGCTAACTTGAAAAATCTCCTTTCATGTTGTGAGTGCTGCCTGATTGAACATCTCTTTTCACAACTTCCTAGTTTTAAAGATTACATATCCCATGGTACCTTGCTGCCTACAAGCTGTGATTCCTGTACTGACTCCACCTCCTGAAGCTCCTCCTCCCAATCCCCCTGTAGTTCAGAAAGCAGGCTCTTTAAAATGTGGAACACAGCAGTGCCTACTCACAGGAAATATTGACTCTGTGTCAAAGAATTCAAAGAAGATATGGGGATCTTCACAAAGCAGTTTCAAACATGCCAAAATCATTCAGATTAAAATAAGACTAGAAGTGATTGAAATACAATATGGAAAAGAATATATGGCTTACATTTTGACCATAGATGCGCTTTACCAGACAGCAGATGTGTTGGGAGGGGAATTAGGCCCCTTTCACACAGGCGGACCGTTCAGATCCGCCTGTCCGTTTTTTTGGCGGATCTGAACGGTCCCCCCATGCATCTCTATGGGGGATCGGATGTCAGCGGAGACATGTCCGCTGACACCCGATCCGATCCGTCAAATCTGGACGGATGCAAAGGACAATGAGGACTTTTCTTAAAGCTAATCTTCATATTTAGCAAAAATCAAGCATTATTAAACCAGACCTATTCGTAATTGTACTAGTTTGTATATATAAATTCATGGCAACAATATAGATTTGGAACATTTACCTCTGATGACCAATTAAAGCAGTTTCCAAGTTTTCCAGGAAAGGCTCTTAAAGAGGAACTGCAGTCTGCTCACAAAATTTATAATAAAAACATATTTGCCATTCTGAAGCTTCCCACCAACCACTTTGCATATGATGTTATATATACTGTGATCCTGTACTTGCCAAATATGCTGCAGAAATCTCCCTCCACCAAGTCTGGCTGCAGCCATTTTAACTGTGGGCATCTGAAGCTGCTGTCTGTTCACTTCCTGAGATTTACACAGACACACAGAGCTTTTCAGCTCTCCTTGGCTCTCCTATGACTCACCCCTCCTCCCCACAGAGTGAGAGAGAGAGAGAGAGAGAGAGAGCTGTGCATGATGCCATTAGCCTAGGCTAATGACCAGACAAGAAAGAGGAAGTGGGCTGTATAAGGTATTTCCTGGCAAAAAAAAAAAAAATGTTTTATTATCCAAAGTTAAAAAAAAAAAAATAAGGGCAAAGGCTTTAATAGATAGAAAGATGAGAAAATTACTGAAGAGCCGCATTAAGGTAATGAACTGCAACAAGGGGAGCAAAGACACCAGGATTTGGGTGCCACTTATAGCCCAGGGTGATACTCTTAGAATTAGATGCTCACCTTGGACAATTCCTAAACAAACATGGCATGAGTGATCTGGGGATATGGCAAGATAAAGGCTTTCCCAAAAGCAGTAATGACATCTGTTTAGCAGAATAATTACCTGTCTACCGATCTTCTGTTCAACTGCCCTGTTAGTTTTTTTTTTCACTCAATCAGCGCTGCAGGCTATAGATGCAGCCCTGATCTGTTTATTCTGATGGTGGGGAAGTTTCCCCGCTGTCAAAATACAATGACTTAGTGGGGAGGATTCTCATAATCCACATCATGCATGGGAGAATTTTCTTTTTTCAACCCATGGTTGAATGAAGAAAAAAAAAAAAAAACTGACTCATGCTTTAGAGCAGCCATAAAGCCTCCTTTTTTTTTAAACCATCACATTAGTATTAGGGAACTAAAAGGATAAGATCACTTAAATAAATAAATAAATAATAATAATAATAATAATAATAATAATAATAAATGCACATTTTTTTGCAGGTAAAAAAAAGTGTGCATTTAATATTTCTTGTTGTAGGAGCCTGGAAAGCATTGAACCAGCGATCATCAGAACACACTGTCAGTCGGGTTACTGTAAATCAGCTTGAGAACTACAAGCTGACAGCTACTAAGGATGACTGGGCTTGTAGTTCATTCGGACACATGGAGCAGCTAGCACTGGGAACGGACAGTGGCTGCAGCACTGGAAATATGTTCCAACCCTAAAATCAGGGGGGAACATGTAATATGTTCCCAAAGGTGAACTTATCCTTTAATCCAATATCATGACTGTTTCCATTAACAGCACATCATGAAAACTCACTTCTCTAACAAACATTGAATAGATTAACATTCTTTGGCAAAAGGGGCAATGCCAAAAAAAAAAAATGGTTAGAAGTACAAAGTCCCATCCTTAGAGATTGGTTTAAAAGAATTGAATACATATACAATATGGAGTATTTTGGCAGTAAAGATGAGGAACAAGGTGAGTGTCTCTCAAATAAATAGAGAAAATGGGTAGATTTTAAAAAGACTAATAAATACCTAGAAGCATGGGCAGACTAAGGGGCAGACCGAATTAAAGAAGAGCAAGGCGAAATGAAGCATGATATCGGAAAGAAGGGGAAAAAGGAAGGAGGGTGGGTTACAGGATAGCAGTAGGGAGAGATCTTTGTTACTTTGAAAATAATTTTGAATATTTGATTTGTTTTGTATATTTTTTCATGGAAAATTAAATAAAATGTATATATACAGTATATATATATATATATATATAAAGAAAAAGGATTACCATTCTTTGGCACTTAATAACCCATTGTGCCTAGTGTTTGCGCATGTGTGGCCATAATTCATGGAATTGTCATTCACTTAGAGCAGTAGTGGTCTCCAAAATGCAGACCTTTGCTTGCCTTCACCAGGCCCTTGGGGCACCATTCCTTCCACTGGCACTAACAGTGGGGAACCATTCCTCTCACCGACACCAAAAAAGGGGCATTATTCTTGCCACTAACCTCAATAATGGGACACTATTCCTCCCACTGACATCAGCAATGAGGCATCATTTCTCCCACTGATATAAACAGTTAGGCACTATTCCTTCCACCAATACCAATGAAGGGGCACTATTCCTCCTCCTACTGACTACGGGCACTATAATTTTTTACTCCTACTGACGCTGGGGCATTTTCTACTCCCGCTGGCCACAGTCCAGCCCCTTTAAAGTCTGAAGGACAGTAAACTGACCCTTTGTTCTGTAAGGTTGGAGACCCCCAACTTAGAGAATTGCTGGAGATGGGCACAGGAGTGGGTCTCATTTTTCTCCTCTTGAGCTGCCTGTGCGTATCAGTGCAGTGTACACATGTTGCCCTGTAGTCCAGTATCGGAGACACGATAAAAGGGTACA
Source organism: Pelophylax lessonae (assembly GCF_965119305.1). Classification (NCBI taxonomy): domain Eukaryota; kingdom Metazoa; phylum Chordata; class Amphibia; order Anura; family Ranidae; genus Pelophylax; species Pelophylax lessonae. Next base: position 149,634,364 of record NC_138769.1, on the reverse strand, counting down.
TACGTATTCACCAGCACACTAAGGATCTTGCACAGCAGTCCGAAGAAGCTTTTTATTGCAAAAGGATCACATCAAAATAGGTGCAACGTTTTGGAGTCACACAGGACCCCTTCATCAGGTATGTGATGCCATTGAAAAAGTGTTTCCAGGAGACCCTACAAAGGGGATTGAGTCACCCTAAAAGGAGGTCAGTGCCAGCGTGCAGGAGAAAAGCTCAATTGGCATGAAGTAGAAATGTTAATACATCATGAACCGGCACAGAATGGGAGGTACTTCAATAGCATTTCAAATAAAAATGAATGCTTTAATATTAAAGTCCATACATACTGACAAACAAAAAGAACATTTTTCTTTTCAATTCTTTCCAGATCAGTAAGTAGATAATATGAATTTAAATTAAATAAATGTTTTTAATGTTATTCAGCCATTCTTTGTAATTAATTTGGACTGAAGTACAACCACATATTAAACACCTCAATGTTTCTTGGATGCTCTACAACTCACAGAGATTTGAAGAAAAGGATTAGCTTGTGTGCATTTACTGTTAACTAAAGCAAAATTATCCCTGTTGAACTTTGATGAGCCACGTCAGAATCTGATTATAAGCGGCTGGAGCGGTGTATAATGAGTCTGAACAGAATGGTTAGTTTACCAGAAAATTACGCCTACTCATGTACGATACAGTAATTATAAGCAATTAGGAACTTAGCAAGAGAGCAACCGATCAGGAAAAAAGGAAAAAGCTTCAAATCGAGCTGTATTACACATATTTCTACAGTTATAGATTACATTGGTCCAATCAATAAGAAAACAAACAAATGAGAGACCTGGACATGGCATTACTGAAATACCACTGCTACAGGTCACACTTTGCTGAATAGGTTTAAAGCAAATCTGTCACTTCTAATGCTGGCCAATCATCCTACCATCCAAATGCAGAAAACTACACTACAACTCCAACGTTTATGAATATCTGACCAGAACAACTTCTACGAAGCTCGTTAGACTTCCCACTCCAATAACACATCCATCAATATGTAGTCCCTTTGTGGTTATATTAGCCTCCACTCTTCTGGAAAGGCTTTTCACAAGATCTTGATTATAAAATTATATTTGAAAAAAGGAAACCAGTACCAAATTAATAATTATCTGCACAACTATAAAGCAGTGTTTCCCTTGGGAGAAGGAAGAGCAGCAATGGGGTCCAGTCAAGGCTCTATAGCAGGGATCTCCTTCAGGCTTTAGGGGGGCTGGACTGTGGCCAGTGGGAATAGAAAATTCCCCGGCATCCATGCTCCCTCTACGGTTTTAATGGTGGGGGGGCAGGGGAATAGTGCCCCATTGTTGACATCAATGAGAAGAATCGTGCCCTATCTTTGGTGTCAGTTGGTGCAATAGTGCCCCAAGGGCCAGATTAAGGCAAACAAAGGGCCACATCTGGCCCTCGGGCCGCAGCTTGGAGACCACTGTTATTTAGTGCTGATCATTTAATTTCTTATTTAGTACTGATCATTTAATTTCACCATACAGTGCTTACCTTAGAAAAAAAAAAAAAAGTTTATGGTGTAAAAATCAGCTAACCATTAAAATATGCCCAAACAACAAAAATGGTTATATAGTAAAAGTAAAAATCCATTTAATACACAGGCTAGCCCAGTGTCTAGTGTAAATTCCAGCGTAGATTCCTATGAAAAAAATGTGATGAAAACATATTTTACTCCCTCCAAGGTACTCAGTCATCCATGGCTAACCTGCACAAAAACCGGGGAGCACACTCGCGATGCACCCGCCCTGCGGTTTGACTGCCATGCAGCAGTGTGAAAGCGGCCCTAATGTTAAGTTATTTGAGTTCTCTTAGAAATAAAATGCCATGTTTGTCATGCCATTCTTCAATATACTAGAGACCTAAGTGCAATCAGAAATCAGCCATGTTACAGGCTGCAAACCATTACTGGGATTGGTTTGTACTTTTCTGAATTAATAAAGAGGCAGTTACAATCTGAGACACCAAATTCTCTGGTGCCCTTGCCTTTTTACATCTCAAACTGTGGTTTTATTTGGTAAATTATACTTATTCTGATTTTAACATCCTCCAGGCTCACAACACAGCAGTTCCAAGAAAACCAACATCTTTATAACTCAATGCCAAATCCTTCACAAGGCAACCTAGGCAGCATTCTAGCCTATGAGCCAGTGATTTCCAGGGGGCACAGCTACAACCTGCATGCTTTACAGTAGCTGTGCACCTGTCATTCACTTCACAAGGGAAAACTGCACAGGCAAGATGGTATCTGATGGAGAGAGGCCATGCCAATATCGACAACACAAACAAGGAGGCTTCTTAGTATCTACTGCAATTCCTGTCAATATCAATTGAAGAGCATTGGGGGGGACAAAATTGCAAGCTTGCTTAGGACCCTGTTCTTCCTATAAAGCCCGTCCATACAGGTCAAATGTTGGGAGACATTGTGCGGCCCGTGTGTATGCCAGCCGATCCGACAGAAGCCGGCCAACTGTCAGACATGCATGCCAGCAGCTGACTGGCTCCTGATCAGCACTCTCAGCCAATGGCACAGAGCACTGATTCTAGTGTTCTGCTTGGGGGGGGGGGGGCGTCCCCGGGGGCATCCCCTTGTCAGAAGACAACAGCTTAGCAGGGGAGATCGAAAGTACAACAGCTCCGACTGGAGTGGACACTTTTTTTTTCATAGTGTGTACCAGGCTTTTGGGTCTGTGTTGGCAAGCTTTTGTTTGATCAAACAGGTTTTGTATTCCCATACATGTCTACAGGTGAAATGCATCAGTCAATGAATTCCGAATGAGTTTAGAAGCTTCTCAAAATGATGCCAAACTGATGCCAGGAAACAAGCTCAAGGCCCATTGACACAGGTCCTAAAACTATCTCTGGTCCACGTCTGCCAACTGGCCATTCCAACACATAGCTGATTTAGGGGATAATGTTTTAAGGTTATTAAAACTTCTGCCGTGATAAATGACATGGCGCTTAAAGTGGAACGTTGAAAAAAGGAGGTTCTTTAGCAAGTATATACATTCCACATTAATAATTATGCCACCAAAATTATTGTGTGTAGTAAATTGCTTCCAGCATTGCTCCAGTTTCTTCTTACTTCAGACTGCCATCTTCTTGAAGCCCAGAGCCCCTGAACAGCAGTAAATCTTTAGGCTGTCAGCAGATAGGCCTCTACAAATTTGTTGCAGTGCCTAAAAATAGAGAGCAACTGAGCATGTACAGTATGGGTGGGACAGTGTATTACTGGATTTTAAATAATATAGGCACTTATTTTTAATGTTTTACATAGCTATACCTGCAAAAAGAGACTAGCCTGAAGTCATCTAGCAGGACTTAACTTTCTGACTAAAGTTCCACTTTTAACTCGGACCAGGAGCACTGGCTGCTGGAGAAATATAGGAAACAAGTGAATGAGTGTTTCAGAAGCAAAGTCCTCTCATAAATGATGTTGAATCTACAGTTTATGCATAAATTCTTCAAACAATTAACCATCCTATAAAGACTAAAAACTACGAACCCATAAGTAGAACTGTAAAAGGATGCAAACAAAACTTGTGAGATTTAC
>NC_138769.1:149573268-149623268 GCF_965119305.1 Pelophylax lessonae | reverse complement strand
ACTGTCCCATTTTTACTGATTACAACTAAAGGTTCCAATTGTGGCCAATTATGTGACTGACATATTGCAGAGCCTACAAACAACCTTCTTAAAGCGGCGGTAGTATAGTCATTTTGTTGACTTTTACCTGCAGGTAAGCCTATAATAAGGCTTACCTGTAGGTACAATTAATATCTCCTAAACCTGCACAGTTTAGGAGATATTTGCACTGCATGCAGCCGCTGACGCTAACGGCGCATGCACTCTGAAGGTCCGGTGGAAGTTGCCGGAAAATTTATCCCCCGCGCACATGCGCAGGAGTGACGTCATCGTGGCTCCGGCCACTCACAGCGCCGGAGACGCCGAACCCGGAAAAGAGACGCCGAGGGATCATATCCGCTCCCACAGCGGTGTCCGGGGGTCCGTGTCGGGGCTTCGTTTTAAGGTAAGTATTTTATAATGAGCTAGTATGCGATGCATACTAGCATATTATGCCATTGTCTTGCAGGGGTTTTTTTTTTTTGTTTTTTTTGAGTATACAACCGCTTTAAGTGCCGGTTCACACTTGTGTGAGTTTACTGCGAACGTGATGCGTTACAAAAAGTCCAGATTCGCACGTCTTCCCAAAATACATTGCGATTCAGATGCGAATGTAATGCGATGATGAAAAGGGTCATGTGCGAGTTTACAGCGCTGCATTGCGAATTTAGTCTCCATAGACATCAATGTAAATCAGTCTGGACTCGCATTATTAGTTCAGTTAGGTGTGAATTCTTATTTTTTTATGTAGCGTTTTCCCCTCAGCTCCACCCCTCCTTACATCGCATGGGAGCTTAATTAAAATAAACGCAATCAATCCGCATTACAATCGCGCTGGTAATATTGAAAAACACAAGGCAAACTCGCACTGAAAATTCGCATTGCAATCACACCCGTTCACAATGGCACAAGCGTGAACCGAGACTTAGGAACCTGGCTGTGCCATCCTCCCTCTTTTTCCATATGTGCCCGACAGAAGATCTCTGCACAGACAGTAGCACAGGATCCTTCTGGCCGCTTACCCCGACTAAGTGCACAGAATGAGAGAATCACACTCTTTCCTTAGGAAAAAAAAAAGGAACAATCTTGGAACAATCTTGTAATGTTCACAGGGATTTTACAACATGTTAAAAAAATCACAACAAGTGATAAGAAACACTGCTGGCACTTGTGCAGGCTGATGATCTCTAACAGTAACATTCCTAAAATACCAAAATGTTTCTATGAGTGTTGGAACTGGTGAAAAAATCATCAAGCAGTATTAAACCCACATGAAAACAATATATTGCAGCTTACCAATTCTTAGATGCGATGGCTTCATTCGTTTTCTTTTTAGGCTATTTTTATCTGGTGATCCAGCTAGCAAGCCTGTTTTTTTTTTTTTTTTAAAGCTCAAGCTCTCCAGCAGAATAGATCAGTTAACGTGGATGAGACAAACCACTAAGGCTTGGTTCACTCTTGTGCAGGTGGCTCCTGCTGCGGATCGGCACCTGTTCCAACAACTACAACCACCTGCACAGAAAAACGCAGGAGATGTGTGCGGATGCTATTAATCCTAATGGCACCCGCATGCACTGGAAATCCCAGCAGCCACTTCCACCCACTAGGAACCGCACTGCACTTGTGGTTTCTGTGCGGTCTGCGATTTCAAAAGTCTAACAGGGACTTTTTCCCTGTGTTTTCACGAGGCCCTGCAGCCTATAAATAAGCCTCAAATGAATGGACTGACGTGTCCGCACAAAAAGCGGCTCACAGGGTCACATAAGTGTGAACCAGGCCTTAAAGCGGTAGTATACTCCACTTTTTACCTTTTACCTACAGGTAAGCCTATAATAAGGCTTACCTGTAGGTAGAATTAATAGCAGGTTTAGGAGATATTCACCCTGCATGCAGCCGCTGAAACCAGCGGCGCATGCGCTCTGAAGGTGCGGCGGACCTTCAGAGCTCTTTGCCGGATCCTTGCCGGAAAGTAACTCCTGCGCGTGTGCGCGGGAGTGACGTCATCGCGGCTTCGGCCTCTCACAGCGCCGGAGCCACCGAACCAGGAAGAGACGCCGAGGGAACATGATGGCTCCCTGTGATCGGGTGACCATGTCGGGGCTTCGTTTTAAGGTATTTCATAATGAGCTAGTATGCGATGCACACTAGCTCATTATGCCTTTCTCCTGCAGGGTTTGTTTTTTTGTTTTTTTAGGGGAGTATACAACCGCTTTAACCACTTTAGCCCCAGCCCTATTTCGGACACTTTTTGTTCACAAGTTAAAACCAGTATTTTTTCCTAGAAAACTACTTAGAACCCCCAAACATTATATATATTTTTTTAGCAAAGACTCTGGAGAATAAAATGTCGGTCATTGCAAAAATTTTTGTCACGCGGTATTTGCGCAGCGGTCTTTAAAACGCCATTTTTTTGGAAAAAATTTGAAAAATCACATTTCACTGCATTTAAAAAATACTAAACAGTAAAGTTAGCCCATTTTTTTTGTATATTGTGAAAGATGATGTCACGCCGAGTAAATAGATACCAAACATGTTACGGTTTAAAATTGCGCCCCCCCGTGGGATGGCGACAAACTACGGTCAATAGAGATCTCAATCTGCGACGCTTTAAATTTATTTAACGGTTACCAGTTTAGAGTTAGAGTGTAGCTCTTTTTTTTTAATTATTGCCCACGCTCTGGCGATCGCGGCGATACCTCACATGTGTGGTTTGAACAGCGATTTCATTTGCGGCTCGACTTGCGTATACGTTTTTTTTTGTGCGCGAGCTAACGGTGACGGGGACGGCTAAATTTTTTTTTTTTTTTTTTTCCTATTTATTTTTTCTTTTTTTTTAAACTTTATTACAGGTTTTTAAAAAAAAAAAAAATCTGATCACTTTTATTGCTGTCACAAGCAATGTAAACATCCCTGGTGACAGCAATATGTCGTGACAGGTACACTTTATGGAGGGATCGAGGGTCTAAAAGACCCTAGACCCCTCCACTACACTTCCCTGTATGCAAAACGCCGAAAACGGCATTTTTGCATACAGCCGTTTTTCAAATCTGCCGCCTTTTGCAGCACAGTAACCCGGACGTGACGTCATGGACGCCGCCTCCGGGTTACGTCATCGGAGACCCGATCGATGCCGTTTCCGGCATTCATCGGGACTCCATCCAGCCGGCGGACGTGCCGGCTGGGTGCTCGGGGCTCCCGGTGGGACGGTAGCCCCGAGCAAAGCCGCGGAAGGCGGCGGGAGGGGGGGGACGTCCCCTCCCGCCCCCCCGGGTAACGATCGAGCGGCTCCCGAGCCGCATCGATCGTTACCGACGGAAAGCCGACCGTTGGCTTCAAACAACGGTACCGGGATGATGCCTCTAGCTAGAGGCATCATCCCGGTATAACCACTCAAAGTCAGCCGACGTAGAGGTTACGTGACTGGTAGTAAAGTGGTTAACATTGGCAGGGGTGATTAATGATCAGTAAATTTCCTATACAGTGGGAAAGGTATATAATCTTTGGCATGACGCCAAAAATGATTAAAGTGATTGTAAACCCACTTTGATGACTTTTACCTATAGGTAAGCCTAAAATAAGGCTTACTTATAGGTACTGTAAATATCTCCTAAACTTGTACCGTTTAGGAGATATTTACATTGCATGCACCCAATGACGTCAGCAGCGCATGCCTGTGCCGTGACTGGCGGCTCCTGCACACATGTGCGGGAGTGACGTCACGCGGCTCCGGCCAGTAATACAGCCGGAGTCCGCAGACCCGAAAGGAAGACAGCTGAAGATGGATGTGGCCAGCAGCAGGGACAACGCAGGCTTCGTTGCAGGTGTCACATGTGATGCATACTAGCACATTATGCATTTACTTTGCAGGGAAAAAAAAAACTTTTTTGAAGAGTTTACTTCCTCTTTAAAGGGAACTCTACTCTTGTGGAAAAAAAAAATCAGAACAATTGCAAATAAAAAACTAAATCTAGCATATACAATTGCAAGGCAAGTCATCCAGTAATTGAATGTTATTAAAAACTGCCGTTTCTTTTCAAGCTGCAGCACCGTAATCTTCTGTAAAATGCAATGCAAAATGGCTACCTGGAGATGTTCTGTACAGGAATGGTGTACAGAACGCCCCCCAGAAATGGCATTTCCTGCTTGTATGATTGGCTCACTGATTTTCCCAGAAGTCTGCACTAAGAAACAAGTCAGATTTTGGGCATCCTCTGCAACAAACACTTTTGGTGAGATACTCCCAAAGAAAAATCACATCTAGAGGGATGCAGACCTTGCCACTTTTGTCATTAGAGCCTTGCAGCAGCTGATAGATACATATAAAATAACTGCATTTGTTTTCTTTTTTAGGCTTGCTTTCTTGTATTTTTATCTGGTGATCCAGCCAGCAAGTCTGTTTTTCACAGCACAATGTATCAGTTTACATGGATGAGACAGAGTCGTGTCTCACTAATGTAGCAGGTATGTTACTAGCCAGAACACCAGAGGGAAAGAAGCCAAAAGAAAACGAATGCAGCCACCACATCTAATGCTTGGTAAGCGGCAATATATTACAACAGTGGTGTAGTGCTTAGCACTTTCACCTAGCAGCAAGAGGGTCGCTGGTTCGAATCCCAACCACGACACCACCTGCCTGGAGTTTGCATGTTCTCCCTGTGCCTGCGTGAGTTTCCTCCGGGTACTCCGGTTTCCTCCCACACTCCAAAGACATGCTGGTAGGTTAATTGGATCCTGTATAAAATTGGCCCTACTGTGTATGTATGTGAGTTAGGGACCTTAGATTGTAAGCTCCTTGAGGGCAGGGACTGATGTGAATGTGTAATGTATATGTAAAGCGCTGCGTAAATTGACAGCGCTATATAAGTACCTGAAATAATACAATTAATTTTTGGTTTTAGGTTTAATACTGCTTTCAAAAATGGCATCTCTTTATAGCAACAATCATTGTGAATTAATTTATTTAAAGTAATGCAGTGCTGTTATCAATATTTATAACAGTGACTGCAGTACATGCATGTATGTATTATAGTGGGAGTAAAGGCATCTTGACTGAAGAATATGAATTCTGTTTCTTTAATGCTCATTTCCGATCATTCTTCCTTAAAGGATGGCACTTTTCACATGCATGAGAAACAATTACTAAGAAATTGCTCAGAGGCAATCCACCAAGAAAATATTCGGTTTAACAGTGCAAACATGAAACCAGCTGTTGTTGCTAAAAACAGTTTGTGCATCCAAGGGCAAAATGCATATGTGTCTCCGGGGTGCTAATTATATTAACCTGTTCATTGCCAACAGCCTTCTAGATCCACTCTCAACAACCCTCATAGCAGACTAAGCAGAAATCCTGGCCTGTAGCAGAGCAATATTAAAAGCATCATACCAATACTGGTAAATGGGAAATACGTAAACTATGAAATAGCACCCTTTCCCATTACACAACATAAAGAAATGCTCACACACTGGTACTAGCCCATACTAGAGTCTGCAGAATCTTCCTGCATTGCTTTGCTACCCCAAGTAACATACAACCATAGCGCATCTCCTGAGACCCCTGATGTTATCAAGATGAATCCTGCCGATTGCACCATATGTTTGTGTTCTTTTTTAACAGAGGAGGTAGGACGGTCTCTATGGGGCTGCTGCACTAAACTGAGCCACAAAATGCAGGATTTTTCAAGACTTGCAGGAAAAGAAAAGTAGGATTATTAGCGGTTATCAGTAAAATTGGCAATAACTAGGAAAGAGACATTGGGAAGAAAAACAAACATCTGTAATGCATTAGCGCCCATTCACACTGGCGCGACACGACTTGCTGGGGCGACCTCGGCGCGACTTGCACGGACTTCATATCATTAAAGTCAATGCAAGTCACCTCCAGGTCGCCCCAAAGTAGTACAGGACCCTTTTTCTAAGTCGGAGCGACTTGTGTCGCTCCTATTAGAACGGGTCCTGTGCTAATCTATGGCAGGCGCCCGACCGCGACTTGTCAGGCGACCAAGTCGCCAGACAAGTCGCGCTAGTGTCAATGGGGTCTCAAAAGATCTTTCAAAGCAAACTGTAAATACTAAAACTGAAATACTCCAGAATACTGTAAAATGAATAGCGTTTTTTTTTTAGGGCCGGTGTAACGTTAAAAAACCCTACCCTGTGAAAATTCCCTACCCTCATCACTTCCTGTGCACGTACGCCATGCATCAGCTGAGCCGCTTCCCAGGCAGTAAATGATCGGCTCACACAGGAAGTGACGAGGGTAGGGAATTTTCACGGGGTAGGGTTTTTTTAACGTTACAACGGCTTCCCGTGAAATAACCCTACCCTTGTTCCCTGGCGGGTCGAGGAAAATGTAAAAGTGTCTCCTAATGGAGGAAAATTGAAAATATATAAAATATTTTTTTTTTTTATCATTCCATTTCGATTAATCTATATACATTTTCTTCCGTTAGGAGGCACTTTGTAATTTTTCTGGACCCGCCGGGGAACGAGGGTAGGGTATTTTCATGGGAAGCTGCCGCTTTAAGGACTGGGAAGGAGGGTAGGGTTTTTTCACTGAAGCCGAGATAATTTACTGTGCGCGCATGTGCACTGGGAAGCAGCTCAGCTGATACCTGACATACCCTCACCGGAAGTGACGAGGGTAGGGAATTTTCACGGGTAGGGTTTTTTAACGGAACATTGGTTCACACTGCGAATCCAGTGCGCAGTTGAATCGCCGGGGGTTGACACTGCCCTCTGCGAACCGCTTTGGGTATCAATACAAAGTTGATGAAACCCCCAGATCGGTTCGCAGATCGCACCGCGAATGTCAATTCAAACAGAAATCAGATCGCATGGGTGTTCTCATCCAACTCTGGGGTGGACAAAAAAAAATAGTGGGCATGCGATGTCTATGCAATGCGAATTCAGCCATACATCACATGTTACAGCAATGCAGTGTAACATCGCACCAGTGAGAACTGGCCCTAAATGTTTTGCACAATTAGAGAATGATGGTTTTGTGTATATTTTATTATGGTGACTAAAAACAAAATTGTATTTTACAAAACATATTTTGTTCCCCTTTTCTTTAGTCAGATAAAAAATAACACAAATAAAATCAAAATCTGAAATATTTTGCATTCTCTGTTTGGCTGACAGGTGGAGCTCTTGGCTCCTTTTCCTGTGTTTCTGTTGTCTCCTTTGCTTTCTTTGACGTAAAAACTTCTTTTGTTTACAGAGGTCAACAACACATGTTGAAATTTAGGCTAGCTATACATTAGTAGAGTTCTGATTTGTTAGTGGGGTCAAATCAACATTCATTTTGGATCACTGGGGGGAATTTGAAGCAGCAGAACGAACAAATTTCTATGTGTTTTTTGTTCAGGAAATTACATTCATTCCAAACATGAATGTTAAAAGCAAATAAAAATGTTGAAGTACTTTTGAACGCCTAGTCCAGTATTTATCGAATATACAAAGAATTTTCGTACAAATATTCTGTGAAAACGTAGCAGTGAATAGACACACAGGTAGATAACTTATTCAGTGACCCATTCTTTATCTGACAGCCCCATCTATGATTTCAAGTCCGAAAAGGCCAGCTTGAAAGCAGATAGCGTCTGTGGCTTTCTCTCCTCAGATAGTCCGTAAACTTTGTCATGCATTACATGCTTACTTGCAAAACAAAGATTCTAAACATACCAAAAAAAAATTTAAAAGATGGCAGGCGATCATTTTTATTAGGAATCAGCATCCGCAATATACTCTGGCCACAATCAGTCATTGTAGCATTTTGGGACATATAGGGGTTTATTTACTAAAGCTAGAGAGGGCAAAATTAGTCCCAATTCTGCAGAGAAACCAATCAGCTTCTAACCTCGCTTGTTTAATTAAGCTTTAGCAATAAAACCTAGAAGCCGATTGGTTTCTCTGCAGAATTGTGACAAATTTTGCCCTCTCTAGCTTTAGTAAATAAACCCCACAGTACCTATTCACAGAGCAAAAGGTTTTCCAATTAGGAATATAAAGCAGCAGCGTAATTTATTCACACAAATGAAGACATAAATTTGATTTCAAATTTTTTCATTCACCAAGAAAATAAATAGCTCAGCTCACCTCGGGAGTGTTCTTCTTGAATTCTCGACTTTGATCAATAAGTTTTTTTCTGGACTGTTCGCTTTCATCTTGTCTGTTTGCCAATACGGTTGCTGTTGTATCAAGTTCTCTCTGTTATAGAGAAAAAAAAAAAAAAAAGATTTCAGAGAAAAGACCTGTATAAAATTGTTATAAGAAGCAGATGATTGGGAGAACACGGGAAATAAGTATAAAACCTAAAAGAAGAGGAAAGTAAGAATAACTAAGGCCCCTTTCACACTTGTGCGACTTTAACCACTTAAGCCCCGGAGGATTTGGCTGCTAAACGACCAGAGGGTATTTTGCGATTCGGCACTGCGTGAATTTAACGGACAATTGCGCGGTCGTGCGACGCTGTACCTAAACGAATTTGGCGTCCTTTTTTTCCCACAAACAGAGCTTTCTTTTGGCGGTATTTGATCACCTGTGCGATTTTTTGATCACGCGCTATAAACAAAAAAAGAGCGTAAATTTTGCAAAAATAGCAATATTTTTCCCTTTTTTTTTATATGAAATTCCCCCAAAAAAAAATGTAAAAATCAAAATTTTTTAATATTTTCGGCCAATTTGTTTTATGCTACCTATGTTTGGTAAAAAAAAAAAATCGCAAAAAGCGTATTTTGATTGGTTTGCGCAAAAGTTATTGCGTTTACTAACAAAGGGAAAGATTTTTGTCATTTTTGTTGTTTTTTTTTTAACGCGTAATGGCGGCGATCTGCGATTTTTTTTGCGGTACTGCGACATTGCGGCGGACAGATCGGACCCTTGACTGACATTTTTGACACTTTTGGGGTTACCAGTGACATTTCTACAGTAATCAGTGCTATATATATGCACTGTTACTGTAAAAATACACTGGTAGTGAAGGGGTTAACTTTATTTGAGAGGGAGGGGCTGTGTGTGTCCCTAGGGGTGTGATTCTAACTGTGATTGGCTGTGGCTTCAACTGTATGCAGAGTGATCAATGGATCTACATAGTAGATCCATGTGATCATCTCTCATACAGAGAGGAGAATGACAGGCAGCTTGTTTACACAAGCTGCCTGACTTTCTCCCTCTCCCCCGCCGATCGCAGAGTGGCCGGCGGCGATCGGGTCCGCCGGTCACACGCGCGGGGGGGTCCGTGACCACGCGGGAGCGCGCCTCCAGCGGCGCGCGCTCGCTCCCTAAACCCTCACAGGCGAGCGACGTAGACCTACGTCACTTTGCCTGTGAGGGTCTGACCGCCGCCGTAGATAGTCGTGCGGCGGTCGGCAAGTGGTTAAAGTTGCGCGATTTTACCACGATTTTGACTGGGCTTGAAGCAATGCCTGTGTCTTTGGACCTCAAAACGCATTAAAATTGGGCCAAAGGAGTGCAGGGACTACTTTGAAGTCGGTGTGACTTCAAGTCGCACAGATATGAACAGTACTCATTGGAAATAATGGAGAATGAATTGTCGTGCGATTTTGCAATCCCAAATCGCAGGACAAGTAGCACAAGTGTGAAAGGGGCCTAAAGGCAAAACGATTTTCTTAGTTTAGGATGGAGTGGAAAGGAATTACAACCCCTATCAGGTTTTTATTGCCGTCTGTGCCCCCATTAAGGAGATTCACTCTCTCTGTTTGTCCTGCTTATCATTATCACTGAAAGTAAACGTAAAATAATTCCAAATTTTGGGTTGTCCCCAGAACAGCCAGGGATTCCCATCCCTTTGAAGGGCTTTCATCTCTTTTCCTGTCTTGGCTATGGGACAAGATGTAAAAAGAAATCTGAAATCTCACCAATGGGAGAAAGATAGCAAAAGAAAAAAAAATTGACCGGGATTATAACACCCCCCCCCCCTTTACTCTATTCAGGGGTTATAACCCCCCCCCCCTTACTCTATCTAAAATAAAATGTTGGCTTTAGTTCTACCTAAAAAATAATAATATTCAGAAGAAAAAAAAACAAAAAACAAAAAGCAGACAAATTTCAAAGAAATAACATAGGAAATATTCGTAGGTTGAGTTTTTGCTAAATTTTCCCATTTCTAACAATTTCTTGTGTTTATACTGCCTGAGTACATGTGCGGTGCAGCAGAAATTACAAAATGCCAAGAATGGAACTGGGTGACGGGATAATGTAGCTTTAGCGTGCATGAGTAAAAGTTACATTATCACTGGCTGCCCAAGGGCGGAAGACAGAAGACGCTGGAGGCAAAGGAAATGGTAAAGGTGACATCAGTGGCAATAGGGCGGTAATCTGGAGCCCAGAACTGTCAGTGCCTGAGGAAGGGAAGATGGCAGGTAGGTCTACCATGATGTACTAGAGAGATGGCAGGTAGGTCTACCATGATGTACTAGTGAGATGGCAGGTAGGTCTACCATGATGTACTAGTGAGATGGCAGGTAGGTCTACCATGATGTACTAGTATGCCATGCGTACTTGCAAATCAGAGTTAGAGCATAAGTCACTTCCACGCTACAATTTCACTTTAAACCTTTTACTGTTCTCATGCATCAGAACATACAGCCGGCTACCTGCAATAAAGAACGGATGTCCAACCCTGGATCAGGACAAATGTGTCGCATGCAGACACACAAACTCTACAGCAATGCACGAGGCCTTAATACTTAATACTCCTTAAAAGTCCCAGCACTCTTCTAAAGCCTGATTTTCCAACATCTGGAGGTGGAAAGTCAGTTTAATAACACAGTACGTCTGCAAACAACTAGGGGTGCAGTCCAGAGGCACAAAACATTACCAATAACTAAAAACTTCTGCCCAAAATATCCCACAGACATTCAGATGGCATTGTAACGAGAGGTTCTTCACTCAACCTGTCAGTGGTCAATAAGCTGTGACTATACGGTATAGTACATACAAGTACGTGATCCAGCACTTTTGGGTAGGTGGCACGCGCACGTCACCCTGACTGTGCTGCATTTCACCACAGCACAAGCCAATTGGCCAAGGATTTATGCCCAGAACCCACAGATCAGCTAAGTAAATGACAGAAAAGAGTCCTGTGTAGGTAAACAAAACTGGGTTCTCTACTGTCAGCAGTGATGTGCAAGGTTTGTTCTCCCTGAGTAAAAATTGACACACTGCTTATTAGGACACACAAGTAAACATTGTTTTGCACACATTTAATCCCTTGATCACCCTGTATGCTAACCCCTTCCCAGCCAGTGTCATTAGTATAGTGACAGTGCATATTATTAGCACTCATCACTATAAGAGTTGGTTCACACTGGGGCGGCACGACTCTGTACTACTTCGGGGGCGACTTGTGCATTACCATGCACCACGACTTCGGAGCGACTTGCATGGATTTCACATAATGGAAGTCTATTCAAGTCACTCCGAGGTCGCCCCGAAGTAGTACAGGACCCTTTTTCTAAGTCGGAGCGACTTGTGTCACTCCTATTAGAACGGGTCCTGTAGCAGTCAATGGACCGCGAGGGAGCGCGACTTGTCAGGCTGACAAGTCACACTAGTGTGGATCGATTCTTAATGTCACTGGTGAGGTCAGTGTCAGTTCCCCCCAACGTCAGTGTCAGATTGTTCGCTGCACTATCACAGTCCCACTATAAGTCTCTGATCAATGCCATTAGTAGTAAAAAAAAAAAAAAAAAATCATATATATATATATATATATATATATATATATATATATATATATATATATATATATATATATATATATATATATATATATATATATATATATATATATATATATATATATATATATACACATATATATATATATATATACATATACATATACATATATATATATATATATATCCCATACTTTGTAGACACTTTACATTTCCGAACCAGTGTCATTAGTACAGTGATAGTGCATATTGTGCATATTTTTAATACACATATTACTATATTAGTGTCACTGATTCCCAAAAAAGTCCGGTTAGTGTCCAATTTGTCCACCGCAATATTGAAGTCCTCTAAGTTGCTGATCCCCGCCATTACTAGTAAAAAAAAAATAAAACAAAAACTCCTTAAGTATATCCCAGTTTTTAGACGCTATAACATTTGCAAAAACCAATAAATCTACGCTTATTGGGATTTTTTTTACCAAAAATTTGTAGCAGAATACATATTGGCCCAAATTAATTAGGAAATTTGATTTTTTACTTTTTTTATCGGATATACTTTATAGCAGAAAAGTAAAAGAAGAAATGGTTTTGTTTTTTTTTTTGTTTTTTTTTGTTATTTTTTCAAAATGGTCAGTAGTTTTTTGTTTATAGCGCAAAAAATAAAAAATTGCAGCGGTGATCAAATACCAACAAAACAACAAAAATGGACCGGTCATGAAGGGGGTCTAATCTTCTGGAGCTGAAGTGGTTAACGAAGTTAGAGCATTAATTACATTTAGGAAACAGGATATACAAAAACTGCAGTGGTTTAGTAGTTTGTTAGTTATCTTTTTGTTTTTTTTACATGGCTTGATTGTGCTGGATTATTTTCCAATAAAGAGCTACTTAAAAATCTTCCCTGTAGCCCAAGCCGATGTAAAGTTGTGATTTAGTTCTGGCTGCTTGGCAATGGGTCAATATGTGGCTTATAGTAATTGGGGCCTAAAAACAGTGATATAAGTTACATAAAGATAACAGTCTCTACAAATACAGCGCCTGCTTATAGCGGAGCTAACAAAGGCTACGGAGGTGGACATGGCAAGGTCATCTACTAAATGGATCCTTGGAAATAGGAAGCCTGATTTATAGAAGCGGAGGAGTTCCCTGGTGGGTCACTCCTCGGTCCAGATCAATCAAGGTTACTGTATAAAAGAAATCATAATGATCACGGCAATAATTTACCATCGCCGTAGAAGACAAAGGGCCTATGGAGCTTGAAAGATAAATGATTGTCTTCTAGATTTTAAACTGCTTCAACAACGAGCCAAGTCCCCCCCCCCCCTTTTTTATTTCTTCTCAGCACCAGGGTGGGGACTGATGTGCTTTCAATTTTAAATGTTTTTGATGCACTTCGATCATGTGTGCTATAATGAAGCCATTATTTTTATTTGATCTCTGAGCCCCCAGTCACACTACTTTAGCGTACTCATAGGTTTGATTTTTGGGTGTTGTCACACACATTTCAATGGGCTGCCCTACTGCCCTACACATGACAAATATAATCAAATAAAATATAGACAGGAAAAATGGGACTTTAAAGATACATAATCAGTGACCAACTGATAGCATCAAAACATCACGGTGCATGAAATAAGTATTTATAAGTCATATAAAACCAGAGTTGTATAAAGTACTCTAAACCCATACTTGAGTAAAAGTACAAGTGCTTGAACAAAAAGTGACTTGAGTAGAAGTGTAAGTGCTCGATCAAAAAGTGACTTGAGTAGAAGTACTAAAGTATTCAACATTTTTTGTACTTAAGTATTGCAAGTAGTTTTTTTAAAAATGTTGCTACTCAAGTACTGAAAGTAAAAGTACCAGTAGTTTTGAAAAAAAATTGCTAGTCAAGTACTGAAAGTAAAAGTACAAGTACTGTGTTATGTAGTTATTAAGAAAGAAGTCAAAAGTTTGAACATCATATTGTTTTTTATTATTTCAAATGCAGCTTTTATTTATACATACAGTAGCATTTATTTTCGTATGCGCTGATAATACACATGTTTTGAGCTTCTTGAAACCTGCCATCTACTGTTCTGCCAGTGGTAATTTTTATAATTGTAACGAGTAACTATGCAGCACAAAAAAAAAAATATCGGAGTAGAAGTATTGAAATCACTGAAAAAATGTAGTGAAGTAAAAGTGGAAGTAGGAGAAAAAATTCTACTCCAGGAAAGTACAGATACCGCCTTACGGTACTTAAGTACAGTAGTGAAGTAGTTCTACTTAGTTACTATACATCTCTGTATAAAACCCAAATTTAAAATGATCAACATCAGAAAGGATGTTATTCTATACAGTGCCTTGCGAAAGTTTTCGGCCCCCTTGAACTTTGCGACCTTTTGCCACATTTCAGGCTTCAAACATAAAACTATTTTTTTGTGAAGAATCAACAACAAGTGGGACACAATCATGAAGTGGAACGAAATGTATTGGATATTTCAAACTTTGTTAAATAAAAAACTGAAAAATTGGGCGTGCAAAATTATTGAGCCCCCTTAAGTTAATACTTTGTAGCACCACCTTTTGCTGCGATTACAGCTGTAAGTCGCTTGGGGTATGTCTCTATCAGTTTTGCACATCCAGAGACTGAAATTTTTGCCCATTCCTCCTTGCAAAACAGCTCGAGCTCAGTGAGGTTGGATGGAGAGCGTTTGTGAACAGCAGTTTTCAGTTCTTTCCACAGATTCTCGATTGGATTCAGGTCTGGACATTGACTTGGCCATTCTAACACCTGGATATGTTTATTTGTGAACCATTCCATTGTAGATTTAAGGACATTAAATGGAGCTATACAGATGTCCAAAATATAAAAAAAGAGTTCAAACCTTGCAGAAAGTACCAGGACCAGAAACCTGCACATACAATCCCTGACTGGGACACAAATTACACTCCCACCAGGTCCTCCAGCCCAACCCGTCAGAGTACCACAGGGATAAGGAGGCCAGCACAGTGAAAGTGGTCATATGGTCCTAGAATACACCAAAGAACCTTCCAACTCTGAGAGGGGCCCTTGTAAAAATGTTCCTATAGATAAAATGGTGTCCATAGCATGTCATGTACTGAAGATGGTCCAAACATTAAGCAGTCTCATGGGGTATAGATTACGCCAGCTGCAAATACTATATACAAATGGTCTTAAGAGTATACTAATGGCACTTTTCCACTGCATGGAACCAAACGGTTTGGCTCGCTTTTGTGCTTTTCCACTCCTGGTACCGCATGGTATGGTGTAGGAACGGTTCGATACGGTACAGTACGGCGGCGCTTTTCCACTGCATGGAACCGAACGGTATGGCTCTCAGAAACAGTACCACCTTGATTGTGGTTCCAAGAGGTACCATACCCGGTACCATATCCCACAATCCTTTGCATGCAGTCATTACTAGCTACTGATTGGTCAGAGAATCCCACCCACCCCGTTGTTAACCCACCCACTTAACTTTAGTACTACTTTAGTGGAAAAGCAAACCATACCGTACCGAACCGTTCCAACACCGTACCATGCGGTACCAGCAGTGGAAAAGCAAACCGGCCAACCAGGGCCGAGCCGGTACTTGCAGTGGAAAAGTGCAACAAGACCTACAGCTCTGAGAGGGGCCCTTATGTTCCTATAGATAAAATGGTGTCCATAGCATATCATGTGCTCAAGGTGGTCCAAACATTAAGCAGTCCCACAGAGTAAAGATTTCCCAACCTGCAGATATTACATACAAATGGTCCTAGAGTACACCAAGAAATCTTACAGCTCTGAGAGAGTCCCTTATGTTCCTATAGAGAAAATGACGTCCAAAACATGCCATGTGCTTAAGATGGTCCTACATTTGACAAACGTGGCAAAAAAGCTCATGCACCTTTTGAGTTTCGAGCTTTAGGCTTCATGTACACTTACATCTACTAAACTTGAGTTTAGGAGCTTTTGGCGTTTTTTTTTGCCAAAGCTCCTAAACTCAACTCCAAAAAAGCCTGTTAGGATTGTTTAGGAGCTGCTGCAGTTAGGGGAGCCTCGACCTCCCTCTCCTGAACGCGGAAGAACTGCGTTTAGGATAGGAACGTTTTGACCACCAGCCGTGGGAAAATGCAAACCATGGCAAAATCAAGCCACGATTTTGCTGCAGTTTGCATTTTCCCGTGGCAGGTGGTCACAGTAGGCAGTGTGCACATGAAGCCTTCGGGGAACCATTAACAATAAATAGACCACTAACCCGACATTTTTCATATTTCGGGAACTTGCACAAAGTCAATTGTGCACACATTCACACGCTACATTGGTTTAAATTCAGACTAAGGACTCATTCACACCACATCAGTTGAGTTGTGTTGATCTGAACAGATCAACACGGGCTCAATGCCAGGGCACAAACAGAAGATAAGAATTGTTTTCCATATGTAAGCTCTAATGAGCAGAGCCTTCTGATTCCTCTTATACCAAATTGTATTGTAACTCTAATGTCTGCTTTCATTTAGTATAGCCCTGCGCAAACTGTTGGCACTATATAAATCCTGTATAATAATGTTCTGTTCATACCACAAAAGCTGTGCTGAAGTGGGCTGCAATGCATAGAAATACAGACAGGCTGCATATGTTTGCACTGCACCGCGGATTGCCACAGTTCAGTACATCTCACTGCTGCTGTGCATAGAGATGAATGAAATGGTATCTTGTGATATTTCAATAAAAGTAAAAAAAAGAAAGAAACCGTGCCTTGGATTGAAACAAAGGCCTGTTTTTTTGTGTGTGGCTGTTATAAACAGGAACTAAAAAAAAATAAAGTAACTATTCTGATGGAATCAAAAAGCAGCACAAAACGGGTATACGGCATTCTACTAATTGCAAACAATATAAAATGTCCTACAAAATACAATTAGTTAGGTTAGGACTTTATGAGTGATTTACGGTTGCTCAAAAGATCTCATGAGATTGATCTCTATTTGTATTAGATTACTTTTATGTTTTTAAAACGTAAAATGAAACTTCACCCAAAAGCAGAAGTTCCACTCGTTTCCCCCCCCTCTACCACATATGGCACTTAGCTGTTTGGGGGGGGGGGGTACCGACCCAAATAGAATGTCACCTCCACTCCCTCTGTCCACAGCCTTCTGGAACACATCACGGGTCCCAGAAGAGTGTGGGAATCTGGTGAACCTGCAAGGCTTCACAGTTTTCCTTAGTTATGATGCTGGTGCTAGGGACCCGAAGCCCAGTGAAGAATGGGCTTGGGTGAGGACAGCGCTGGACCCCTGGACCGGGTAAGTGTCCTTATATTAAGTCAGCAGCTACAGTCCAGCTTGCTTAAAATTCTTCACATCTGGAGGGCTATGGGGATGCAAAAACTAACTGTAGTAGCCTGTAATACATACAGTCAGTGCTGATCTCATCCTGGTGCCCCTCAACCAATTTGCCTTCTGTATGACTGTATCAACACGGTATGTGTGCTCTCTTCTGCCCTTCTTTGGGTTGCCTCTATGGACTAGAACAGTGTTTCTTAACCTGTTTTCAGTCGTGGCACCCTTTAAAAATGATGGACAGTCTCGAGGCACCTCATTCTAAAATGTAAAAACTTTTCTAATAGTTGTAATAATACAGCAACATCCACACGTCCAAGTAGGCCACCCAATGTTAGAGGTGATTTATTCTTTCACAGCAAATACACTTTTGCAAAAGGGGTACCGACTAGTATTCCAATGTTTCACTTCTCCCTCAGTTTTTCTCCATCACTCAGCTAATGTAACCCCAATGCTGAAGGAGAGGGGCAAGGGGGGGGGGGGGTGAAACAAGGATGCTATGCAGGCAACTGACATCCTCCTCATCAATCAATGAGGTCATTGGTTGTCTTGGCCGTTAGGACGCTGGCAACTAGAAGGTCGTAATGGTGCACAATGAAAACCTGTGACTTTGTGTAACTAAAAAGGCAGGCTTCATCCACACGCTGGCTTGTATACAATTTCTACGCATTTTGCCATGGCACCCATAAAGAAACATCAAGGCACCCTGGTTGAAAAAGGCTGAACTAGATAACACTGCCCTGCTATATCATGGCAAAGAAGTGAGGGGAAGTTGTTCTGTAGCGGTTCTTTACTTTTGTCACCATCAGGAAACCTGCCCTGAGCAATGACATGCAGCCACTGCTGGAATAAGACATGATCAGCACCAAGGTGCAAAAAAAAAAAAAAAAAAACAGTTCTGGACTAGGCCCTTTTTTTGCGATTCAGCTCTGTGTTACTTTAACGGAAAATTGCATGGTCGTGCGACGAAGTACCTAAATAAAATTGACGTTCTTTTTTCCCTACAAATAGAGCTTTCTTTTGGTGGTATTTTTTCACCTCTGCCATTTTTATTTTTTGCACCTTTTTAGGCCAATTTGTATTCTACTACATTCTACTACTCATAGAAAAAAAAAAAAAATAGAAAATATCGCAAAAAGCATATTTTGATTGGTTTGCACAAAAGTTATTGTGTCTACAAACTAGGGGAAAGATTTAGGTAATTTTTATTTATTTATTTTTTTACTAGTAATGGTGGCTAACTGAGATTTTTAGTGGGACTGTGACATTGCAGCGAATACAGATCGGACCCCTAACTGACATTTTTGACACTTTTGGGGGGGACCAGTGACATTACTACAGTAATCAGTGCTAACAATATGCACTGTTACTGTAATAATGACACTGGCAGGGAAGGGGTTAACCCAGGGGCGATCAAAGGGTTAAATGTGAGCCTAGGGGAGTTTTTTCTAACTGTATGGGGGAGGGACTTGCGAAATGACCATAGAGACCTGTGATCCTATATAGGAGGATCACAGGCGCTCTGATAATTTCAGAGAGAAGAACGGTCGGCTGTGTTTACAACAGCTGCCCGTCCTCTCTCAGCGGGTGGCGATCGCGGGTGCCTGGCCTCAATTGTGGCTGCTGGCCCCGTGCATCAGCATCCCCGCTGCCTAGTGGGGGCGGGAGCGTGGCGCGCACTCGGCCCCCAGCACCACATGCCCGACCGACATAGGGCCATGTTGGTTCGCGCAGGAGAGCCAGGCTGCCGCATTCAAAAACCAGTTAAAAATGGCATCTTCTGGAATCTAGAAGAAAAAAAAAATACACCCACACATAACGTTGGTGCTTTAGCAAACTAAATATCATCCAGTTAGACCGCATTCACACTAGTTCGACTTGGACCGCGACTTGTCAGCCTGACAAGTCGCAGTCCGTCACGCTCCCATTGTGCGGTACAGGAGCCGTTCTAATAGGAGCGACATAAGTCGCTCCGACTTAAAAAAAGGTTCCTGTACTACTTCGGGGCGACCCGGAGGCGACTTGTATAGACATTCATTATATGAAGTCCGTGCAAGTCGCGCTGCACGCGACTTCACAGGTCGCCTCCTAAGTCGGAGCGACATAGTGTGAACCGAGACTTATGGCACTTTTCCACTGCAAGTACCGGCTAGTACCGGCTCGGCTCTACTTGGCCCGGTTTGCTTTTCCACTGCGGTACCGCATGGTTTAGTGTCGGAACGGTTAGGTACGGTATAGGTTTGCTTTTCCACTAAAGTAGTACTAAAGTTAAGTGGGTGGGATAACAACGGGGTGGGTGTGATTCTCTGACCAATCAGTGGCTAGTAGTGACTGCATGCAAAGGATTGTGGGATATGGTACCAGTTTGGTACCTGTTGGAACCACAATCGAGTAGGTACTGTTTTTTCAGAGCCGTACCGTACCGTTCGGTTCCATGCAGTGGAAAAGCAAACCTATACCGTACCGTACCGAACCGTTCCGACCCTATACCATGCGGTACCAGCAGTGGAAAAGCACAAAAGCGTGCCGAGCCGGTACGGTTCCATGCAGTGGAAAAGCACCATTAGAGTTTAGTTCTATGTTAACAATAGGACATTTTTGTGAATCCCTGCGTCATGTCTCCTACAATCATAACCTCAGCCAATAACACGGTAGATGGATTTCAGGGTTCTGGGTATTCACACGCTCTTATTTATATAGGTACTTCCATGAACTATCCATATTGTACATTGTTAGTTCTTCTCAAAATCAAAACCAGAAATTAAAAGGGTTTTCAATTTTTTTTTTTTAATCCCCCAAATACTAGATGGGAAATGATTACAAAATCTTATGTTGAGCTTGGCACCAGCCTGCCAGGGACAGAGAGACGATGTGATGCCAGGGAGCGCGGAGTCGCTCTGCTGTGTCATGTCTATGGTGTGTTTCATTCCACTTCTCTTTTCCTTCATCTCCTGTGTGGTGGGGAGGGCCAGAAGACACAGACTATTGACAACAGTTGGCTATTTGCTTCCTGTCTAAGCGGACATCCTGTTAAGCTCCAATTACTGCCAACTCGGCAGAGATTACCAGGATTTCTACTCCACGCTAAAGATGATTTGATAAACTGTGAAGATAGGTGTAGTAAACAGGTAGGCTTCATAGTAAAACATGTCCGTTCATGATCTGCACTAATGTCATCAACACTTCACATGGGATTTTATGGGACACTTTTTTTTTTTAACTGCTTAAAGAACCCCTTTCACAAAATCTAAACATTGCATAGAAAAGCAGAGACACAAAAAGTATTTTAAATACTAACTTGCAGTGTTTTACAAAATATATTTTCCCAATGTGCCTCAGTGCCACTTGCTAGAAAATGTGACAACTCCAGCAAGAGTCTGTTCTCCAGCACAGCCCCCCTTTCATGTCATCATATCATAGCCCTCTTCTCTTCTGGGAGCGTCTAATTACTCTATGTGCTGGCCCAGCTCCCCTGCCCCCCCTCCCTCCCCCTATATATTCTTTTATGTAGCTGCCAGAGGGGAAGCAAAGAGGAATACTAGAGCAGCCGTTTTCAAGGGTGCCTTGGCAAAATGCCTAAAAATGTACCCAAAAACTGTTCACAAGCCGGCGTGTGGATGAAGCCTGCCTTTTAGTTACACAAATCCACGGGTTTTCATTGTGCATCATTACAACCTTCTGACCGCCGGTGTTCTGTCAGAATACCATACCCCATCAGAATTCCATACCTCCATCATTTCCGGTTGCGGATCAGCTGTGGCTTCGTCATGAATCAGCTGTATGCGTCACAAGTCCTACTGCGCATGCGCAGAATAGGTAGGGCATTTTGATAACATTGTAAGGGGTCAGGCAAAAGACCTAGTGTGCATGTGCCGGCGCATGCGCAGCAACGGGTCGGGCAGCGGGATCTCTGATAACAAACATCCATCCGATCTCCACGGCCCACACTGCACTGACCTGAAACAGCGCCGAGCCCGACACTGCACCGACCCAACAATCCGATCTCAATGGCCCACACTACGCCAACCCGACAGTGGGCGTGGGCATGGGCGTGCGTGGGTAGGGAATAGGATTGTCCCATTGTTGGCTCGGCGCAGTGTATGCCATGGAGATCAGATGGATGTTTGTTATCAGAGATGCCGCTGCCCGATCCGTTGGTGCGCATGCGTCCGCTCATGCCCAGTAGGATTTATGCCTCACCCCTTGCGATGTTATCAAAATTCCCTACCTATTGCGCGCATGCACAGTAGGACGTGTGACCCGGCTACAGCTGGTGCATGACGAACCTGCACCGGAAATGACGTAGGTAGGGAAATCTGATGGGGTAGGGAAATCTGATAGAACATCGGCATCCTATCCACCAATGACATCACCAGTTGATGAAAGGATCTCAGTCACCTGTACAGCATCCTTGTTTGACCCTCCTCTGCCCCCTCCATCAGCATTGAGGGCACATTAGCTGAGTGATGAAGAAACACTGAGGGAGAAGAGAAACATTGGAATACTAGTCAGTACTAGTTTGAAAAGTGTATTTGCTTTGGATGAATACATCACCTCCAACATTGGGTGTCCTACTTGGGTGGATGTTTTTGCGTTATCCAAAACTATTAGGATTGTTTTTCAATTTTAGAATGGGGTGCCACAAGACTGTCCATTTTTAAAGGTTGCCTCGAGAGTGTCCATCATTTTTAAAGGGTGCCTTGACTAAAAAAAGGTTGAGACTGTAAACGGTACTATAGGATGTCACTTGACTGACAACTCTGAGACTGCTGGGCCTGCTAACGTCTTAAGATGACAGCACACAGCAGTAGTTTTAAGGCTTTTGGATTTCTTCACAAGGGAGCTTACAGGTAAATAACACGCATACCAGAAGTTAAATGCACATAAAATATTATGAGAATACTTTTGCTGACAGGGTCTCTTTAAAAAAAAATAGTAGTGAGAAATATGAAGGCTGACATTGCTGTTTCACATATCAGTACTTTCTGAGGCTGCCCACATAATGCCTATGTGTCCATGGGCGGCAGAGCACGCTCACAGCACAGTGACCGAGTTGTCACAGACTGCTCTCAGTATTTACTAATAATCAGGAGACAGTGGGATCAGCTCCTGATCATGTGATCACTGTGACAGCTAATCACAGTGGTCATGTGATAGCCCAGTCTTTCCTGCCCCGAGGCATAAAGACCCTGTTACAGGATGTCGGGAAGAGGTTAAAAATATATATTTTCATTTAAACTGGCCACATAACATAACCAAAAAAACAGGAAAACAGCTTTTTCAGTAATACCAGTTGATCCTGCCAGAAGCTTGATAACTAATAAACTTCCTCTGATCTTTGCCCTGTAACAGTGTCTACAGCTGTCTGTGGACTACAGAACACTTACCCTTATGTTATAGGGATGAGTAGAGGGAGAGGTGTTCTGTAGTTTTCACACATGCTGTCCGTTTATCCGTTTTTCATCCATCCGTTGACGAATGAAAGACGGACATCAATGCATCTCTATGGAAAAACGGATGTATATGGATGATCATCTATTTCCATCAGTTTACATCCGTATTTGTCATCATACGTTTTTTTTAACTGATCAAAGCTCTATTTTTCTTCCGTTAAAAAAATGAATCGAACGAAAAACTGATAAAGGCCTCTTTCATACGGGCTTTCCAATCAAGTCTGCCTGTCAGTTTTTCAGGCAGACCTGATCTAATGCTCCATGTACCTCTATGGAGCAGCGGATGTTAGCGGAGACATCTCAGCTGACACTCGCTGCTCTCCGATCCAATGTGGCTTGTGAAATCCAGACGGATGGAAACCCTATTTTCCATCCGTCTGGAGGATCGGATGAAAAACGGACAGGCGGTCCGTTTTCATCTGATCGCCCATAGAGGGGAGCGGGTCTCTGACAGCTCCATCATTGTAAAGTAAGCGGAGATGGAGCTGTCATCCATTGGGAATGGCGGATCGATTCCCGCTGAGCAAAATTGAGCCAGGCAGGCGGAAGGCCCGTGTGAAAGGACACAAATGGTCAGTTTGTCATCAGTTTTTGCATTGGTAGTGCATGTAAAATAAACCGATGAAAAACTGATGAATACTTCATCCATTTTGACGTGACTGAACTGATGAAATAAACGGTCCGCATGTGTGAAAGCGGCCTCAAGGTGTTCCTCTATAGATACAGCACAGGGAGTGAGTGTTATCACCTTAGGGCAAAGTGAGGTTAATTTACTAAAACTGGAGAGTGCAACATCCAACGTAGCTGTGCATGGTAGCCAATCAGCTTCTAACGTCAGCTTGTTCGAATAAAGGAGAAGTACAGCCAAAGCGCGTTGGGCTGTACTTATCTTGTGGATCAAAGGAGTGCAGATCGTTTTGCACTCCTGTGACCCTTTTTAACCACTTGCCGACTGCCGCGCGACTATTTACGTCGGCAGTCAGCCCCTCACAGGCAGAGTACTACGTCGCTAGCCTGTGAGGGTCTAGGGAGCGAGCGCACGGACCCCCCCGCGCGTTGTCACTCGGCGATCGTCGGTGCAGAGGGAGAAAGGCAGGCGGCTAATGTAAACAAGCCGCCTGTCATTCTCCCCTGTGTAGGAACAGTGATCATACAGTTCTACTATGTAGGACCGTTGATCACTGTTCCTACACCTCAAGCCACAGCCAATCACAGTTAGAATCACGCCCCTAGGGACACACATAACCCCTCCCTCTCAAAAAAAGTTAACCCCTTCACTGCCAGTGTAATTTTACAGTAACAGTGCATATGTACTGTATAGCACTGATTACTGTAGAAAATGTCACTGGTAACCCCAAAAGTGTCAAACATGTCAGTCAAGGGTCCAATCTGTCCGCCGCAATGTCGCAGTACCGCAAAAAAAAAAAAAAAAAAAAAAAAAAACAAAAATGACAAAAATCTTTCCCTTTGTTGGTAAACGCGATAACTTTTGGCAAACCAATCAAAATAGGCTTTTTGCATTTTTTTTTTTACCAAACATAGGTAGCATAAAACAAATTGGCCAAAAATGTTAAAAAAATTTGATTTTTACATTTTTTGGGGGGGAATTTCATATAAAAAAATGTGAAAAATATTGTTATTTTTGCAAAATTGACGCTTTTTTTTTGTTTATAGCGCATGATCAAAAAAAAAAAAAAAAAAAAAAAAAAAAAAAAATCGCACAGGTGATCAAATACCACCAAAAGAATGCTCTTATTGTGGGAAAAAAAAGGACGTCAAATTCGTTTAGGTACAGCGTCGCACGACCGCGCAATTGTCCGTTAAAGTCACGCAGTGCCGAATCGCAAAATAGGCCCTGGTCAGAAAGGGGGGGAAATCTTCCGGGGCTTAAGTGGTTAAGCAGACAGGGGGCTAAAGCCTGCTGTCGGCTGAAGTCACAGAGTCAGCCCAGGTTCGTGAAAGATTCACCCACATGCCTGGACTGACACCTGGCTCAGGCTCTCAGCGAGCTGCTAAGAGCCTAATTCAGCGCTTGCGTGAGCGTGGGGGGCAGAGCAGAGAACCCAAAGACTGACAGTCACCAGCTATCTACTCAGGGAGCACTGAGATTGGAGCGATCGGCTGTGTTTGATTGCTCGGTTCTCAGTGTTGGAGTCGGTTGGGGTCAGATGCAGCATTAGGCTCCATGTACATGGGACGTTGTTAAAAGTCCCTTTGAATGCTGGAATTTTTAGGACGTTTGAAACGTCCGTTCGGTCGCGTTTGTACCCGCGTTTAGCGGGCGTTTAGCGGCGTTTGCGTTTAGAAGCGTTCCTAGAGGTCAAAAAAATTATTCCCCTTTAAAATGGAAAAACGCGAACGCTAAACGCGGGTCATCGCGTTTGGACGCGTTCGGACGCGTTTGGGCGTTTGAAACGCCGGGAAACACACGTTCGAACGCAAATAATTGCGTTCTAAAAACAGTCCCTGAACGCAACTGCCTGCAAATGACTGTAAACGACCTGGTGTACATGGACAGTTAAGATAAAATGTAGATGGGTTCAGGGGCTTCTAAAAAAAACGCCCAACTGCTCCTAAACGGCCATTTCCAGCGTCCCGTGTACATGGAGCCTTAGAACGATGCTGCATTCGTAGGTTTTTAAAAGAAAAAAATTAAATCCAATAGTAGACAAAAATCCTGGAAACTGATTTCTTTAAACAGCTGCACCCCATTTTGCACTCCAGTTTTAGTAAATCAACCCTTTTGGGTTGCTGGCATGGTCACCAGGTGAAAATAAGAGGGGGAAAAGCATGAATAGAACACTATTGCAACCACCACATCAAAGGGATGGTGAACTGCTGTAATCTTTAGGAGGCTGATCAGAAAAAAAAAAAAAAATTAAAAACCGATTGGTCTTAAACACAAACTATGCATATCATTACAGACACCAAGGGTTGCCACAGTCAGAAGAGGACAGACATGCTGATATGATACTACTGCCCTCATCATCAATTCATGGCAACCTCCTAATGTACCAGACTTTTGGATTACACTGGTTTTTAGAATCCAAAAGCATTTTTTTTTCCCAAAATATGGCAAATAGGGGGTAAACATGTTTTGGCCAATTATCACCCAATCTGTGCATGTTTAGCCTTGCTTGATCAATTAGAGAGAACTGGACCAGACACACAATACAAACAGAACCACATCCACCATAAGAATTTCCATAGATTGCACATTGTGCTCCAGTTACTTGAACAGGGCTTGTTACTGTGCTAAGATTTAATAGCTTTGTAACTCATTAAATGTAAGTGTAGCATTTCATATACAAGGGGCCATGTTTCATATACTGTCAAAATGTTTGATATCCACAGGAATTTTCATTTTATAGGCTATAAACATTAAATCTAGACTCTGTCATAAAAAAGCTATTCAATACTATATAAATCATTGAGAGCACTGAAAGCAAATCTGAGTTTAAAGCGCGTGATCGTATTTTATTGTAAAGAACTCCATGACAATCCTTGCGGGAGGGATCTGCTAACCAAGTATGGTACTTGCAGTGCTCAAAATTTTACATATTGTTAAGTTTTCATTTTAAAGAAACAATGTATAGATGATTACTAATTACACTCTATTTACACGCAGCTTTTTATTCATACAAAAAAGGAAATCTACCGTTTTTCTGTACTACATTTGCATTTTGGTGTTGATTGTACCATTACTGAACTTACAGAAGCATCCTTATGCCTTGTACACGGGATGAGAAAATCGGAGAAAAGGAATACGGCTTTGGAAGCAATTGTACGACAATCTGATCGTTAGTACACAACTTTTGAGAGCCAATCACAACAGTTCATGTGAAATTATCGAAAGGGACAATCAAAAAAAATGTTCTCGCACGATACCAGAAAGAACAATTTTCATTTAATCAGTACAGTATTAGTCCAAAAAAAAATAAAATAAAAAAATCGAGTGACCAAGACCGCACATGCTTGAAAAAAAAAAAAAAAAAGAATACATTACAATACATCACTTCCAAAAGGTATATTCTGTCGTATGAGAATTTTTTCGTAACTTTTATTAACCTCTTCATTTTCAATATGGAGTAGCATGCAAAAAAAAACAAAAAGAAAAAGGACAATCATTGGTCTGATATTCTCATCGGAAGTACTAGGCTTTAAGCCCCTTTCACACAGGCGGTGCACCCGACGGACTCCGTTTTGCTCAGCAGGGATCGATCCGCCAATCCCCGTTGAGCAGGCGGATGACAGCTCTGTCTCCGCTTACTTTGCAGAGACGGAGCTGTCAGATCCCCGCTCTCCTCTATGGGAGATCAGATGAAAACGACCGCCTGTTTGTTTATATCTGATCCTCCAGACGGAAGGAAAATAGGGTTTCCATCCGTCCGGAGAGGTCTCCGCTGACATCCGCTGATCCTTAGGCCCCTTTCACACGGGCTTTCCGATCAGGTTTATGAAAAAAAGTGACAGGCGGACCTAATCGGATACTCCATGTAGCAGCGGATGTTAGCGGAGACATCTCAGCTGACAGCCGCTGATATCCAATCTGATCCTGTCCGTGAAATCCAGATGGATGGAAACCCTATTTTCCATCCGTCTGGAGGATCGGATAAGATCGGATGAAAATGGACAGGCGGTCCATTCTCATCCACTCTCCCATAGAGGAGAGCGGGGCTCTGACACCTCCGTCTCTGCAAAGTAAGCGGAGACGGAGCGGTTATCCGCCTGCTCAGCGGGGATAGGCGGATCGATCCCTGCTAAGCAAAAACGGAGCCTGTCGGACGCACTGCCCGTGTGAAAGGGGACCGTAAGCCTCGTACACACGCAACGATTATCGGCTGACCGATCGTCCGTCTTTTGTCCAGAGTGGTGTTTTGTTGGTTGGAATGTGCCTAGACTGCACACGAATTTTCTCGCCAGACAAAATTCTACTTCAGAAGAGATGTCATGTGTTGGTTTGCTTTCTTTGTGTTCTTTCTTCTCTGAGCATGCCCAGACTTGCCCATTCGATTTTTCCCTGTCGAAATCTGTACTGACTACACGAAAATTGGCCGTGTTTTGACGGAGGACAAAAATTGTATAGTCTGCACACCAGATTTTTTTCGGTCGAAAAGTCGGAGTCGGTTGTCGGAAGCATCATACTAACAAGCCGAAAATCTGCAGATCGGTCGTTGGATGAAAACTCCCTGACGATTTGACGCGTGTGTACGAGGCTTTACTCTTTAGGGCCTATTCCTACCAGTCCATTGCAGGAAACACAATTTACATGCATTGGTTCTTTGTGGTGAATGGCATTCCAACACATCTGCATTGCAACACACATTGACCTGTCACTGTGCATTGCATTGCGCTCACCAAACTTGGTGTAGAAGGAGTTCTGTGCCCATTGTAGTGCAAGGGAGTGGAAATCTGCAACCATTGTGTTGGGAGCCTGTGGATCACATTAACGTCTGCTCAGAGTCACAAACAATGCGCTAGGTAAATGGCTCTCAAATGTATTCCAACTCTTTGTGTTTAGCAATCTGGCAAAAGGTCCACTTTAAGGTGTTGGAATATTTATTGCTTTCTAGGCAGTATATGATTTAGCAATGTTCTGGAGTTCAATGCGTCATGTAAGTCAGGCAGCTCGCATGTAAAAGGACTTAAAGGCGAGAGCCCAGAAGAACACGTTTCAGCTTCCTTGCAGAAAACCCGCTTGGGCATTAATAAGAGAGGCATGTTGCATCAGAATCCATTATAGTAAATCTCTAAGTGCTAATAAAGATTACACAGAGGTTAATTAAAGGATTAAAAACACACCGATCTTCCAGGCTGTGTAACAGCAGAGAAAGATATGCCGGCAAACATACTGATTTAGCCAGGTTAGGTCAGTGTTCACACACACATTTTCAGCATGTTCAGCCCATGACTGTACTAATGTGTATAATCCAACTATACCCTATTATCAGTTTATTATTTCACAAACAAATCTTTACAAATCTATTCTGCATATTTGCAATTCTAGAATGTCAAATGATCTACATATTAATCTTTAGACTTTACAGAGCATAGCTATATAAAATATACTGTAATAGGACTGCAGTGGCAGGAAAAGAAAATACTTTTATGTCATATATTGCTTAGTATCCTTGGTGCCCATATATAATGGAAATTAGGGATGCACGGAAATGAAAAAACTCTGGTCCGAAACTGAAAATTCAGGATGCCCTTGGCCGAAAACCGAAACCGAAAATGACTGTTTTCCCCCAAATGATTTTAAAATGGGTAGAACAGGGGCATACGCCAGAAACAGGCAGCAACATACACCTGTAGCTGCCACCCTGTCGCAGTATATGTACTGTGACGGGTTGGCAAGTAGTTAATTTAATTGCCAATGGTATTTGTATTATGCAGCATGAGGGGGTTAATGTATTGCCACTGGTCACTTAGTGACGGACCAGTGGCAGTTAATTAACCCCTTTGTGCTGCATTAGTGGCACCAGTATCAGTATTAATTAACACTGGTTGCACTGACACTGATACTGGTTGCACTAATGCAGCACAAAGGGGTTAATTAACTGCCACTGGTCGGTCAGTAATGCATCAGTGACCAGTGGCAATACATTAACCCCCTCATGCTGCATAATACAAATACCATTGGTAATTAACCTCGCCTCAGCGCCCCCCCTCCCCCCATGATGATGGCAATCTGCTTACTTGTGGTGGGATTTACATGCTTGGTTCTTCCCGCACGGCGGCACCTCCATGTCACAGGCAGGCAACCTTTCTGCTCCTCTTGTGTCCTATCTTTCAAAAATTACGCCTTTGCCCGGCGGCCCGCCTCTCGGTGAGGTCACTACTACGTGACTATGTGTATGAACTAACACACCGGGTGGACAGGCGGGCGAGCGGCCGCTAATCACTATAACTAAGAGAGCCCTTCACTTCCCTGTCAGCGGAGATACCCGCCTGACAGGGAAATGAAGGGCTCACTTAGTTATAGCGATTAGCGGCCCCTCGCCCGCCCGGTGTGCTAGTTCATACACCTAGTCGTAGTAGTAGTGACATCAATGAGAGGCGGGATTTTTGAAACCTGCGCTGCGCTCCCCTTCCCTGCGGCAGCCATTCATTTCGGCACCTTTGACCCATTTTTGGCCGAAACGGGATAGGCCGATTTTCGGCCAAAAATTTTGGTTGCCGAAAAATTTCGGTGCACCACTAATGGAAATAGCCTTTAATGAGTTAAACAAATACCGGATTATTATTTACCAGACATATTAGCCATCACCAACATTGAAGTCTCTGTGCGTTCTATCATAATAACAGATTAGGCACTTTTACAGCTTGCACTCACACTTGAGCGCAGCAAATTCCTGGTCGTTTTTGCACGTGTATCATCCTTCAGGATTTTGTTTTCTGGGCTGGGCAAGAGGAGGAGAGCGGTTCTTTAGGCATGAAATGGCGCATACTGTACATTTACAAGCACTCCTATTAAGATTTATGGGGCCAAAAATGCCTCAATATGCGCAAAAAAAAAAAAAAAAAATCGCACCTCATATACCCAAGGTGCGGCCCTCCAGCTGCAGGTTGGGAACTAGGCCTGTAGAGCGTAGGGTGACTGGGCTTACAAGTGTGAAGAGAGACCATTAAAATGGGGTTCTGTTTCAACAGATGCAGAAAAAGTATGAATGGGGGCAAAAGCATGCTTTCATCCTTTTGTTCCCGCATTGTGATTGATTTACTAAAAAATATAGTTTTACTAAAACTGGAGAGTGCAAAATCTGGTGCAGCTCAGCCAAGAAACCAATCAGCTTCCAGTTTGTTTGTCAAAGCAGAGCTCCACCCAAAAGTGGAAACTCCACTTGTTTGCACCTCCCTCCCTCCCACCCTCTACTGCACTGGTGTCAAACACAAGGCCCGCGGGCCGAATCCGGCCCTCCGGGCCATTTTATGTGGCCCTCGCACCTCTCCTGTAGCTGCAGGAGAGCTCCAGTCCTCCTCCAGATCTTATACTTTCTGCTTTCCAGCAATGCCTCCAGCTTCTTCCCAGCAGCTCCACAAGCTAAGGGAGGTGCACTGTGATGTAAGGGAGGGTGGGAAACTCAACTTTTGATGGTGGAGAGGCTCTTGACGTCTTATGTAAGGGTAGGGGATGCTCTTGACATCTAGTCTCACAGAAACAACCGGCCCTTTTGAGGGCAATCATAATGCTGATGCGGCCCGCGATTAAATTAGAGTTTGACACTCCTGCTCTACTGCCACATTGGTAAGCATTTCAGTTGCTGACATTTGATTTTTTTTGGTGGGAGACTGGAGCTCCTCTTTAACCAAATCAACTGACGTTAGAAATTGATTGACTATCAGACACAGCTGCACCAGATTTTGCACTCTCCAGTTTTAATGAATCAACCCTAATGTCTTTTTCACATATGTTCACGCTGTACAGACAGGCTGGCACCACGAAGAAGGTGGTGGCAGAGTTTATGCCAGGCCAATGTTCCCTAGGAGTCCGACGCACACACTCCATCCCCTTCATCCTCATCAAGACACTGCCTTTCAATGCAGTAGCAGCAAATGTTTCTGGCCAGTTTACCAGCCCTCTCGTTAAGAAGTGTTAAAGAAGTAGTGTCACCAAAATGTTTTCTTGGCTAGTCCTATCCCCCAGGGGACAATAGCCATGTAGCATTTTGTCCCACTTTTCTAGGTGGTCTAGATGGTGAGCTAGAGTAGGTGACCGCGCCACCCCTTCCACCCACCACTGTCCGACCATACTGCTCATGGAGAGACAATTAGTGAATTAGTTGTACATGACAGCGCTTGTCTCAGGCCGCAGGTGTGTACCCCAGACAAGCGCTGTCACTACTCCTGCAGGCGGAACAGGAGAGAAGAGGACGAGGCAAATAGACTGTGCACTTAGCAAGTGACTTATTTTCCACAGAACTTCGTTAAAGTGGTGAACTTCTGATGATTTCCATCATCCAACCATGTGCAAGCAAAAATGCAGTTTTTTTATTTTCCTTTCACCTGATTGGGTATTCTTTACAAATTGAAGCTTCACCACATTCACTATGCTGTTAGGAAAAGGAGTACAACTACACTTGCACAGTCTGTTTGCCTTTGGTAAATAAACCAAACAGTGCTAATCATTTAAACCCCAACTACCCACAATCAGTCTTTGTATTGTAAGAAACATCTCCCATAGCCAAATAATACACTGATTAAAAAATTAAAAGGAACACTTTTTAAACAGAGTATAGCATCAAGTCAATAAACCACCTGGGATACTGATCTGGTCAGTTAAGTAGTAGAGGGGGTTGTTAATCAGTTTCAGCTGCTTTGGTGTTAATGAAATTAACAGGTGCACAAGATGGGCAACAATGAGACAACCTCCAAAACAGGAATGGTTTTACAGGTGGAGGCCACTGAAATTTTTTTCCCTACTCATCTTTTCTGACTGTTTTTCCCTAGTTTTGCATTTGGCTAGGGTCAGTGTCACTACTGGTAGCATGAGGCGATACCCGGACCCTATAGAGGTTGCACAGGCAGTCTAACTCCTCCAGGATGGCACATCCATACCTGCCATTGCCAGAAGGTTTGCTGTGTCTCCCAGCAGTCTCAAGAGAATGGAGGAGATTCCAGGAGACAGGCAGTTACTCTAGGAAAGCTGGACCGGTCCATAGAAGGGCCTTAACCCATCAGCAGGACTAGTATTTGTGCAAGGAGGAACAGGATGAGCACTGCCAGAGCCCTACAAAATGACCTCCAGCAGGCCACTGGTGTGAATGTCTCTGATCAAACAATCAGAAACAGACTTTATGAGGGTGGCCTGAGGGCCCGACGTCCTGTAATGGGCCCTGTGCTCACTGCTCGGTACCATGGAGCTTGAGTGGCATTTGCCATTGAACACCAGAATTGGCAGGTCCGCCACTGGCGCCCTGTGCTTTTCACAGAGAATGGCAGGTTCACCCTAAGCACATGTGACAGACGTGAAAGGATCTGGAGAAGCCGTGGAGAACGTTATGCTTCCTGTAACATCGTTCAGTATGACAGGTTTGGTTGTGCGTCAGTGATGGTCTGGGGAGGCATATCCATGGAGGGATGCACAGACCTCTACAGGCTAGACAATGGCACCCTGACTGCCATTAGGTAACGGGATGAAATCCTTAGACCCATTGTCAGACCCTACACTGGTGCAGTGGTTCCTGGGTTCCTCCTGGTGCACAACAATGCCCGGCCTCATGTGGCAAGGAGTATACAGTTTGGATGAAGGAATTGATACCATTGAATGGCCCCCACGCTTGACTGACCTAAATCCAATAGAACACGTCTGGGACATTATATGTTTTGGTCCATCCGACACCCCCAGGTTGCACCTCAGTCTGTTCAGGAGTTCAGTGATGCCCTGGTCCGGATCTGGGAGGAAATACCCCAGGACACCATTCATCGTCTCATTAGGAGCATGCCCCCACATTGTGAGGAATGCATACAAGCACTTGGGGGCCATACAAACTACTGAGTACCA
Source organism: Pelophylax lessonae (assembly GCF_965119305.1). Classification (NCBI taxonomy): domain Eukaryota; kingdom Metazoa; phylum Chordata; class Amphibia; order Anura; family Ranidae; genus Pelophylax; species Pelophylax lessonae. The sequence continues at coordinate 149,590,272 of NC_138769.1, read as the reverse complement.
TTTTGAGTTGCTGCAATGAAATTTCAACAAAATGGACTAGCCTGCTGCATCTTTTTTTTTTACATTGGTTTTCGGGGTGTCTGAATTCAGCCCTCTGTAGGTTGATAATTTTCATTTCCATCAAACAATGTGGCATCCTTTCATTTCCAACACATTACCCAGTCCATATCAGTATAGATATCCAGCATGAGATTTTTCTCCATTGAGATCTGATGTGTTTTTAAAGTGTTCCTTTCATTTTCTTGAGAGGTGTACATGATCTGGTATATGGTCATAGCAAACAGGCAGGAGAGTAAATCTGTTTTGTGCCCTGTGAGCCAGTGTTTAAAATGTCCAAAGCACACAAACCCTCTTAGGCATAAAAGTATACAGTGGGTGCACACCAACCGAAGCACTGCCGCATCAAAGCAAAAATACCAGCACACGTGTTGTAGCATTGTCACACAAGTAAAACGTTTCCTGCATCTACAATGCATTTGTGGCATGGATCTGGCTCCATTGTTCCTGTTCACTGTACAATTTGAAAGTTCTCTTTGGCGCTAAATGGATAATTCTTAGCCTGACTTGATCAATGCACGCATAGTCATATCTGCTAGAGGCAGACAGCTGAGTTGGTCCACCCTTCCTGTGACCCTTGATCTTAGCAATATAAAGGGACTTGGGATTTTAGTGTATACAATCAAATTGTACAGCAATTCAGAATGACATAGGATGTCATTACTAAAAAAAAATATGGGTGAAAAAAAATAAAAAAAATATCATTTTTGGACATTTCTCCAATACTTGTACCCAGGTTTTATCACTTCAAGCACTGCAAGTCCAGAAAAATATCTGCTTGTCTGCCAGAAATTCAGTGTGCCCTCAATCTCCTATTTGGGCAGCGTACTGCAGAACTCTCATTATGCCCCCAACCCCTAAGTCTTCCACTCCACATGCATATATTGCTTTTTTTCTCCCATTAAAACAATGCTACCACCTTGATTTGCAAGAGTCAGCCCACACATTGGGGTTAATTTAAAACAGGAAAATAGACTGTGCACAGTTGCACTCATTTTCCCTAAAGTTTAGTAAACGTAGTGAAGATCTGCTGACTTCCATCATCCAATCACATGCAAGCAAAAATTATATATATTTTTTTTTTTTTAATTTTCCTTGTATCCAATTGGGTATTCTTTACAAATTGAAGCTTTGCCACATTCACTAGGCTGTGGGAAAAAAGTGCAACTGTACTTGCAAAGTGCACAGTCTATTTGCCTCAAGCAAAACAACCCCACTGTGTATCGGGAAAGGGCTCTTGGGTGATGTCGTTCTGGGGGGCATGCTGATATTAACAGCAACTGAAGTTGCAGCAGCTGCCACTGTTGAGACATTACACGCCTAGTCATGATGTTACAAGGAGTAATAATAGCGGTTTATTGCTTACAGGAACTGGCAAAAAAAAATAAAAAAAAAAAGTTAGAAAATGCTTCCGGGAGAAGGGTAGGGCTGGTAATGGCGGGACAAACATTTTGCGTATATATTGATTGGTGAACGCACACAAAACCTATATATTCTGCAAAACCATTAGTACGAGCCTAAAGGAGTTGTAAAGGCAGAAGGTTTTTTTTTTGTCTTCAATACATTAGGAGAAAAAGCCTTGTGTGCAGCAGCCCCCCTAGTACTTACCTGAGGTCCCTTTCTGTCCAGCGAGGTCCACGAGTGCCTTAGCCGACTGGGCCTTCCTGATTAGCTGAGACACAGCAGCAGTGCCATTGGCTCGCACTGCTGGCAATCAAAGTCAGTTAGTCAATTAGGGAAGAAAGGGGGCGGGGCTCTGTGTCTGAATGGACACAGGGAGCTGTGACTTGGCTCGGGTGACCCCATAGCAAGCTGCCTGCTGTGGGGGCACTGAACAGTAGAGAGAGGCCAGGATTACAGAAAAGGGGCCCGAAAAGAGGAGGATCCAGGCTGCCCTGTGCAAATCCACTGCAACAGAGCAGGCAAGTATAACATGTTGATTATTTTTTAGGAAAAAAAACAAGACTTTACAAATCACTTTAAAGGCCCAAGACGAATTACAACATTGTAACCAGTGCTTTAAGTGGGCCGGTATGCGCTGGTACTCAGTACCGCCACTTCCAAATATGGCTCTTGAGCATACCGCCACCTCTCTGTGCGCCTTAGCGTACCAGTACGCTCATTTTGGACATCTGCGCCCTCAATTGCCCCCCCCCCCCCCAAGAATATTTCTCACTCCAGAACCAGATCAGTCACCACCAGTGCGTCCCCCTGCTCCGGAGTCCCAGCCCAGGCCAGGGGGGGTGCTCTGTGGGGACCCTGATGTGGTGTGGGGGGGGCCACAAAATGTATAGGCTATAATAGAGTACCGGCACCTCTTTTGGGCCACTTAAAGCACTGATGGTAACCATTCTAATCCCATTCTATACCATGATTGCCTATAATACCTCCAGAAAGACACTTTCCTCCAAGTTAAAGTAACAGTTAATTGCTTACGATAAATAGTTATAGTAAGAGCCCATTCAGACTAGAGCGACACGACTTTGGGGGGCGACCTGTGAAGTCGCGTGCACCGCTGTGCACTGCGACTTCGGCACGACTTGCAGAGACTTCACATAATGGAAGTCTAGGCAAGTCGCCTCCAGGTCGCCCCAAAGTAGTACAGGACCCTTTTTCTAAGTCGGAGCGACTTGTGTCGCTCCTATTAGAACGGGTCCTGTACTACTCAATGGACCGCGACTGAGCGCGACTTGTCAGGCTGACAAGTCGCGCTAATGTGAATGGGCTCTAAATGTAGTTCTAGCAAGCTTACTATGCTTGTTTAATGGCACCTTACTTAAAACAACAAAGCCTTACAGAAAAGAAAATTGCAGTCAGGGATTCTCTCTCGATGCTGGAAAGGCTCCAGTAAAAACTAGATTGTACATGGGAACATGGTGTCAGGCTCAGGCAGATTCAGCTCGTCTGACTTGTGGTTTTTGACAACATTCATCTTCCCTTGGCCTGATAGAGAGCAATTAGTGCTTGTCAGTTGAATCATGTGTTATTAAGATCATTCAAGCATTTTCTTTTAATTATAGTAAGCAGAACGGAAAGTCAGTTAGAGCTTCTGCAGCTTTAAAATTTCCACTTCCTTTCTAGACTGGGCACACTGTGATGAAGGGCAGCCTGTGCCTACATGGGGCAACCTTCATTTTCACACCTTCGATAAGGGTGAACACTGGGATGCAATAACAACAATAATAAGTATTCACTTAAAAAGGGTTAAAAAATGCATGCAGTAAAGCTTTCTGAATGCTTCATTAGCATTTTATGTACAATAAGAATAAGGGTATCTTTGGGATTAAAAACATTAACTATAAGGCCTCATGCACACTGGACGTTTTTACAGCTGTTTTTGGCGTCAGACATTTTTTTCTGCAGCCAGTAAACTCCCCAGCACGTTATCCTATGTGTCCATGCACACATAGGCTGTTATCTGCAGTTTTTGGCTGGGGGGCTTTCTGGCTGGAAAAAACCCAGAACTAGTGGTTTTAAGAGGCATTTTTTTTAGCTGTAAAAACGCTCTGAAGTGGGGTACAGACTAGTAGAAAATCTGCCGAAAATTCCCGTCCAAGGTAAAATCGTACCAAAAAGAAGTTGTATAAGGAGAACCAACAACGGTGTTAATTAATTTAGAAAAGATACTATTTCGAAAAAATAGACCAACTGTCAAAACTTAAGTGGGGTTCGCAGTAGTAGAAAATCTGCTGAAAATTCCCGTCCGAGGTAAAAATTGTACGATTTTCGGCTAGTGTGTACACAACTTTCAGCAGCCGATGACGACATCTTCAACGAAAAAAAAACGGAGGGACAAACACCAAAATTGTTATCGTCCGTCCCCAGCACGACCAATTTTCGTTTAATGTGTATGCAGTACGTCCGCAAAAAATAGGATACGAAAGACCACGCATGATCTGAAGTTGCTGATGACCCCGAAGTCTAGGTACAAACGTCCCAAAAAAAAAAAAAAAAACGGACGAGAAATTTTGTGAACATTATGCTCTGTCAACTAAACGGTTATGACCGCTGAGCATGAGAGAGAGAAATCAGAGGATATTTTGTCCGATTTTCGTCAAGTATGTACGAGCCTTAACTCTGATAAAAGCTTAAATACTCGGCTTTTCAGCATTTATCAATGTTTTTGAGCCATAAGCTTTTGTAGGAGTATAGTTTTGCTAAAAAAACGCTGGAAAACGCTACTGCAAAAAGCTGAAAAACTCTTTCTACAGCTTTCTAATGAGGTTTTGATAAAATCCAGTGTGCATGAATCCTTCCTCTTTGCAAAATCTCTGTTTCAATGCTAGCAACTGTAATTATTACTACAAGACACATGCCCTCTCTGAAGGGTCTGTAAGCATAAAACAAAATGTGCTGAAGGTGTTCGTCTAGGGTCAAACCTGTGGGGGGTCCTGGGTTTGCAAGGACAGAGCAGTCTATTCACTTTAATGGACTGCTGTACCTGCGGAAAAGGCAGGGAAAGTCCCTGAGCTGTTTTTAAAATGCGGCCACATTCACTACAGCCGCAGCACCGTGCTGTTTTATGCACCTGAAAAGGCACCCCATTTGCCGATACGTGGGGGCGACAAAGAATTGTTGGCACACTGCGTCTACAAAAGACCAGCATGTTTTGACTGTGGTTCAGAGAACGCGTTCAATTTTCACACTTACCCGGATCCCCTAAGGCAGGGGTGCTCAACCCTTTGAAGAGCAAGGGCCACGTAAGTGATTAGGTAATGGTTCACGGGCCACAACTATGGGTATTTACCAGCCCCCCCCCCCAAAAAAAATCCCAAATGTAAACAAGTCCTTACTGTCCTGAGCGCCCTATAAGGCTGCTTTCACACTGATGTGCTGCAGTTTATGTGGGTGCAGTGCCCCTGCAACTTTGTTGTGGATCATCAATGCTTTGCCATAGATTTCTATTATATATAGTAGGTGTGGTGCACTTCCTGAATGCCCATCAAAACTCCTGCATTCAAGAGTTTTGGTGTGCTTTCTGAAAGCTGCAGGATATACCAGAAGTCTCCAGATTAGTGCAGGTAACCCACAGGGGCACTGCGCTGAATCTGCAGATCCGTTTAAAGCAGGCTAATCATTGCAGAACTGATAACATTAATACTATGCCCATTACTAAACTGTAATTGGCATATACACGGACCTTTAAAGTGTTACTAAACCCACAACAGTAAAATCAGTCTGTATATGTAGTAAAGCATGCTTCTTATGCTCACTGTAGAACCTAAGGGGTTAATCTTCTGCATTGTGTGGAAGATCCTCCCCTTCTTCCAGTGTTCAGTGGGTAGGGGACAGGCTGCACATGCTCAGTTTTGTGTGTATTACTAGACAGTTTTTTTTTTCTTGGGAGTGTGCATGTAATCAGCACAGGGCCAATCAGCACTGTCCAGAGAGAGGGTCAGGGGTCCTGCAGCCTCATAGGACAGTCAGAGCAGAATGAAAAAAAAAAAAAACCTTTCCTTCAAGCTTTAACCAAACACTGATAGAAGTCACATGACTGCTAAATACTACTGATGAAAAAAGGTATTTAGCAGTTAATATTTACTAAAACTATTGCATTTCCATGTTCTGTGTACGGTGGGAGACCAGATATAGTAAATGCAGGCTCCTGGGTTTAGTAACACTTTAATTTAATCCTCCACTTTCTGAACTGCAGGAATTGCCTATTGCAGGCATCACTGGCTGTGGTCTGGCTGTCCCAGGCAGAGTGCATTTGGTATCACTCCGCCTAGGAAAGGAGCCGGCGCTAAAGAGGAAGCATCGGCTTAAGCATCGGCAGCCACTTGCTTCCTCTATCGCTGACTTTATCTACAAACTGATGCTCTGGGATGGTGGGTTGGCAACCCATGATCTGGGCCTGCCGACCTGCCATCCCGGAGAAGGAGGTCGTGGGCCAGAGGTTGGGCTCCCATGAGCTACAGTGGAAACCAATGCTTAAGGAACGCTGCAACATTTTCCAATGTGATATGAAAAATGGCATCTTTTTTACACCTTCATACGTGTCTGCATTCTGCTTAACTAGCAAGCCCATCATAACATGGTCCAGGGTACATACATGTCTTTAAAATGATGTATGGAGAGGAGTCTGTCTATAAATGATGAGAAATAGGGGGAAATAAAACTGGCAGGATCCCTGTTAGTCCCCACTGCAGTTCCCAAAGGACAGCAAGTACAAGAAACGTTTAAAAAGAGTAAACCTGTAAACTTGCTTGATTTACTAAAGTCTATTAGAATTTCACTTATTCTTTGTAGAAAGTATCCTAAAACAGGATTACAGTATACTGTATTTATAGTCAAAAAACTTAGAATCATATATTTTTTCCACATTGCATTTCATTTCTAGCCTACTCCTTTTAAATGAATCTATTGGATTAGAAGTATTGTATTTTTTTTTTTTAGAGAGAGTCATACTTGGTTGGATGCAGCATCGAACAGATGCTGCTTCTGTCCCCTGGCAGCTCTAGGACTGAGAACCAAATAATCAAACACCACTGATTGCTCGGTTCTCAAAGCCCTGTGAGCAGAGAGCTGGTGACTGCCAGTCAGCAGCTCTCTGCTTTGCATCCCCCCACGCTCACTGGAGCACTGTGCTGTGAAGGGGGTGACAGCGGCCAGCTCGGGCTCTCAGTGGCTTGCTGAGAGGCTGAACTGGGCACCAGTCCAGGCATGTAAGGGGATCCCGACTTTATTGTCGCGATCTTGCCCCAGCCTAAACCGGCTGAGTGACGTCAGCCGACGGCCGGCTTCAGCCCACTGCCTGCTAAAAACAGGTCACAGGAGATCCACAGGAGAAGTACAGAAACAAGCTTTGCCTGTACTTCTCCATTAAAGTTTGAAACCGTATTTTGCGAGGATTCCCACTCATTTCCTTCTTTGAATTCTGTGACACGTGTTCACTATACCATGTGAGTAGGCATCCTGCCTTTGGAACTACAGAGGTGCTGAGAGGAGGTGGTTCAGGAGATGGATTCAGTACAGGAATCACTGACTATTCACTAAGCTCTGGAGAAAATTCCCTTGCAAAGTAAACAGCCTTTTTGCGGTTAGTAAATCCACCCCTATAACTTTATTGTAAAAAAAAAACAATCATTCCTAAAAAGGACAGGTGCTTCATGAAATTAATTAGGATAAAAAGCAATAATTTTAATTCCAGTTTCAAGTTTGTTTATTTAAAAAATGCACATTTTATGTTCAGGAACTGTGCCCTAAAAAGGATCAGTAATTATAAGATAACACAGAAACTAGTTATGGTAAGGCGCAATTAAGAAAATAACATTACCGCATCTAGTTGGCTTAAACCTTTCTGCAGGTTCCTACAGGACCTAATGAACAATTTTACACGACTTTGCTAGAAAATTCTTCATAAAAGTAACAAAGACGCTAGTAAAACAATAATCGCAGCTCCTTAGAGGAAAACAAGGACACATATCAAAGTAGAACCTCTCGATCATGTTAGGACTGGAATATTGGGATTCTTTCATTCAAAGCTCTATTATTCTGAGAAAAAGAAAATAATTTGTGATGGACAATATCTTGTAAAAACTTACAGAATTGCTCCATGACACGACAGGAGGAGAAGTCCACCTAAGAACAGACAGTAAATACAACTCCAGTGTACTTATGTCACTCTAGGCCCTAAATCCTCCTTCCACGGGAAATTCTGCAATTGGCTCTTCAGACATACAGTTCGTGGATTCAAGTAACATTTTGGCAACAAATTCACAGTAGCTGCTGATAGCGGTTTGATGAGGTAACACCATATATTCTGTCTGCGTTTCCCATGTGACCTTGCAGTCAGAAAGGATTTTAAGGGAGAGAGGATTCTGCTACCAAAAACTGAGGAACCTGGCAGCTTTAGTTAATTAGTGATAATCCCCTATATCCTTGTACACATTTACTTTGTAGAGTGCACTCTTGTTCCTCCTCTCGTATTTGCTAGCTTCCAAGAACAAACTAAGTTTTTGCTAAGTTGTTCATTAAACTAGGTTCACAATGCTGGGATACGATTTCGATCTGATTGTGAAGTGCTACTTGGATGCAACTTTGATAAAGGTTTGTATATTCTATGGGGCCAAAAATCACACTGCAAATCGCACCAAAGTAGCACAGGAACATTTTCCGAAATCCCTCAGGACTAAAGCCTAGTACACACGCAACGAATTTCCGCCCACCGGTCGTCCATCTTTTGTCCAGAGTGGTGTTTTGTTGGTTGGAATGTGCCTAGACTGCACACAAATTTTCTCACCAGACAAAATTATACTTCAGAAGTGAGGTCATGTGTTGTATTGCTTTCTTTGTGTTCTTTCTTCTCTGAGCATGCCCAGTCTTGCTCATAAGATTTTTCCCTGTCGAAATCTGTACTGAATGCATGAAAATCGGACATGTTTTGACAGTGGACAAAAATTTTATAGCCTGCACACCGACTTTTCGGCTGAAAAAAATCTGGAGTCTGTTGTCGGAAGCATCATACTAACAAGCCGAAAATCAGCAGATCGCCTTCGGACGAAAATTCCCGGCCGAATTTCGACTCGTGTGTACGGGGCTTTAGTCACGTTGATGTGAATAGACACCATTAAAAACAATGTGATTTCCCTTGTCATGCGATTCTGTGCGGCTCAAGTTGCACTATCGTGAACCAGGTCTAAGATGTACCACTCACCCCCACCCCCAGTGTAGACCAGTGTTTCCCAAACTTTTTTCAGTCGAGGCACCCTTAAAATTATAGACCATCTCAAAGTACCCTTTAAAATTATGGATAGTCTCAAGGCACCCAGTTCTAAAAAGTAAAAAACTATTCTAATGGCCTTAAGGAATACAGCAACATCCACACGTGAGACACGTTACAGGCGATTTATTCTTCCAGAGCAAATACACCTTTGCACACTGGTACTGACCAGTATTCCAACGTTTCTCTTCTCCCTCAATTTCTCTCCATTAGTCCGCTAAGATCACCCCAGTGCTGAGGGAGAGGGGCACAGGAAGGTCAAACAAGGATGCCTTGGAGGTGATGGACATCCTCCTTATTAACTGATGTCCTCATAGGCAGACATGTATAGTAACTAAGTAGAACTACTTTACTACTGTACTTAAGTACCGAAAGGCGGTATCTGTACTTTCCTAGAGTAGAATTTTTTTCTCCTACTTCCACTTTTACTTCACTACATTTTTTCAATGATTTCAATACTTCTACTCCAATATTTTTTTTTGTGCTGCATAGTTACTCGTTACAATTATAAAAATTACCACTGCCAGAACAGTAGATGGCAGGTTTCATGAAGCTCAAAACATGTGTATTATCAGCGCATACGAAAATAAATGCTACTGTATGTATAAATAAAAGCTGCATTTGAAATAATAAAAAACAATATGATGTTCAAACTTTTGACTTCTTTCTTTAATAACTACATAACACAGTACTTGTACTTTTACTTTCAATACTTGAGTAGCAAATTTTTTTTTTCAAAACTACTTTTACTTTCAGTACTTGTGTTGCAAAATGTTTTAAAAAACTACTTGCGATACTTAAGTACAAAAAGTGTTTAATACTTTAGTACTTCTACTCGAGTCACTTTTTGATTGAGCACTTCCACTTCTACTCAAGTCCCTTTTTGATCGAGCACAAGTATGGGTTTCGAGTACTTTATACAACTCTGCTCATAGGTCGTTAGGATGCCAGTGTCTAGAAAGTCGTAATGGTGCATAATGAGAATCTGTGGCTTTGTGCAACTAAAAGACAGGCTTTATCCACCTGCTGGCTTGTATTCAATTTTTTATACATTTTTAGACATTTTGCCAAGGCACCCCTGAAAAAACATTAAGGCTCCCTGGTTGAAAAAGGCTGGTGTAGACTAAAACACTAAAATACTAACCCTAATCCCCACTCCCAAGTTCTTCACTGCATGGTGCTAGCTTGTGCTGCACAGACTTTGCAAAAAAAAAAAAAATATGGGTCCAGTCAGATCCTGAGCCTAGCAAACACATTCCTATGGATGTTCTGTACTTTACTTGATGGCTGGGGGCCACCACAAGTATGGACCATCCTTAGGAATAATTTGGGCTGCAGCACGGACAGGGTAAAAAGGATTCAACCAAAATGTTTCTTCGTGCAAAAGGTGTGTGGTGCCTGGCAGGGCCGCAGTAAAGAACATGGGAGCTGTGACAAAGTTATATTTTTTTTTTTACTGTGCAAGAACACTGAGGAGGGGGGGGGGGGCAGAGGGTATATTTAAAAGACTACTTTAAAAAAAAAAAAAGGGAAGTAGTCCTGCATGGCTACAGCAAAGAGAAACAGTCTATGGTGAAATAGTATTGTATGTGTGCTCCACAAACTCGCTCAGGATTAGCTAGTTCAGAAAGATACTTTGCGACTTCGAGTCTCAAGAGGAAAATCAAAGTAACGTTCTGGTGCTTTCACAATCTACTGCTGCCCTTTTGGCCACTTCACCAGCTGTAGCTAGCTTGACTCTTCAATCAAGATGTCAACCTTTTATTCATCACCAATTCGGATTCAGAGCACAAAGTAAGGGAATAGGCTAAGAGTGGGTTTTTAGCCTCTGCAGGAAATTAGAAATAAAAAAATACAAACTTTCATTTTCATTTTAAATATACACTACTGTGTAAAAGTTAAGGCTCCTACACTTTAGGCTCCGTTCACATGTCAGCGTATGGATCGCGGCGCAATTCCGCCCGCGATCCGGAGATTATTGCAAATCGCGGGACGCCTGTGCATTGCCCATGATTTGCAATAGCCCCCCAAACGCTGAGCGATGTTGCCGCGATTTCCGCCTGCCGAATCGCGGTAACATCGCGCAAAAAAAAATCACGGGACGCATTACGCCCAAAAAAGTACAAGAGCTTCTTTGGAGCGTATTGCGTCCCGCGATTTTTTTTGCGCGATGTTACCGTGATTCGGCAGGCGGAAATCGCGGCAACATCGCTCAGCGTTTGGGGGGCTATTGCAAATCACGGGCAACGCACAGGCGTCCCGCGATTTGCAATAATCTCCGGATCGCGGGCGGAATCGCGGCGATTCTGCCCGCGATCCATACGCTGACATGTGAATGCAGCCTTATAAGAAAAATCAGGCGAACATTTTAGTCCGAGGAAGGATTATACAATTTTCTGATAGTGTGTACACAACTTTTGACAGCCGATTCCGACCTTATGAACAAAATCTTCCAAAGGGACAAACTCCAAAATTTTTCTTGTATGGGAACTGAACGCACGATTTTTGTTTAACCTCCCTGGCGGTATGATTATGTCAGGAATTACATACCAAAAGCGGTACAATTCTTTTCATGGAAATTTGGCGTTATGTATTATAGGCCTACAATTCTTAGTAATTACTGACTTAAACCTGACCAAAACAAGAGTCTAGTAGACATCCCAGATGTGATAAATTTGAAACACAAACACGTGAATTATAATCGAATCAATAATATTATTTTATTATTTAATATATAATATATATAATAAAATTATATTATTGATTAGATTATAATTCATGCATTATATATTATATATAGATATATGTGTGTGTGCATATATACAGTGGGTACGGAAAGTATTCAGACCCCCTTCAATTTTTCACTCGTTGTTATATTGCAGCCATTTGCTAAAATCATTTAAGTTCATTCTTCTTCCTCATGAATGTACACATAGCACCCCATACTGACAGAAAAACACAGAATTGTTGACATTGTTGCAGATTTATTAAAAAAGAAAAACTGAAATATCACATGATCCTAAGTATTCAGACCCTTTGCTGTGACACTCATATATTTAACTCAGGTGCTTTCCATTTCTTCTGATCATCCTTGAGAGGGTTCTACACCTTCATTTGAGTCCAGCTGTGTTTGATTATACTGATTGGACTTGATTAGGAAAGCCACACACCTGTCTATATAAGACCTTCCAGATCACAATGCATGTCAGAGCAAATGAGAATCATGAGGTCAAAGGAACTGCCTGAAGAGCTCAGAGACAGAATTGTGGCAAGGCACAGATCTGGCCAAGGTTACAAAAAGATTTCTGCTGCACTTAAGGTTCCTAAGAGCACAGAGGCCTCCATAATCCTCAAATGGAAGACGTTTGGGACGACCAGAACCCTTCCTAGAGCTGGCCGTCCGGCCAAACTGAGCTATCGGGGGAGAAGAGCCTTGGTGAGAGAGGTAAAGAAGAACCCAAAGATCACTGTGGCTGAGCTCCAGAGATGCAGTCAGGAGATGGGAGAAAGTTGTAGAAAGTCAACCATCACTGCATCCCTCCACCAGTTGGGGCTTTATGGCAGAGTGGCCCGACGGAAGCCTCTCCTCAGTGTAAGACACATGAAAGCCCGCATGGAGTTTGCTAAAAAACACCTGAAGGACTCCAAGATGGTGAGAAATAAGATTCTCTGGTCTGATGAGACCAAAATAGAACTTTTTGGCCTTAATTCTAAGCGGTATGTGTGGAGAAAACCAGGCACTGCTCATCACCCGTCCAATACAGTCCCAACAGTGAAGCATGGTGGTGGCAGCATCATGCTGTGGGGGTGTTTTTCAGCTGCAGGGACAGGACGACTGGTTGCAATCGAGGGAAAGATGAATGCGGCCAAGTACAGGGATATCCTGGACAAAAACCTTCTCCAGAGTGCTCTGGACCTCAGACTGGGCCGAAGGTTTACCTTCCAACAAGACAATGACCCTAAGCACACAGCTAAAATAACGAAGGAGTGGCTTCACAACAACTCTGTGACTGTTCTTGAATGGCCCAGCCAGAGCCCTGACTTAAACCCAATTGAGCATCTCTGGAGAGACCTAAAATGGCTGTCCACCAACGTTTACCATCCAACCTGACAGAACTGGAGAGGATCTGCAAGGAGGAATGGCAGAGGATCCCCAAATCCAGGTGTGAAAGACTTGTTGCATCTTTCCCAAAAAGACTCCTGGCTGTATTATATCAAAAGGGGGCTTCTACTAAATACTGAGCAAAGGGTCTGAATACTTAGGACCATGTGATATTTCAGTTTTTCTTTTTTAATAAATCTGCAACAATGTCAACAATTCTGTGTTTTTCTGTCAGTATGGGGTGCTATGTGTACATTCATGAGGAAGAAGAATGAACTTAAATGATTTTAGCAAATGGCTGCAATATAACAAAGAGTGAAAAATTTAAGGGGGTCTGAATACTTTCCGTACCCACTGTAATATATATATATATATATATATATATATATATATATATATATATATATATACACACATACATACATACATACATATATATACACACATATATATATATAATACAAAATGTGTTTTGTGCAACGTTTTTTGAATCTCCCTCCCTAGTTCCGCTCCCATGCAGCATTGCTGCTGCAGGGAACGGAACTAGGAAGTGATCAGAGCGACGGAGACCGGAGGAGGAGCGGCGGGACTCTCGGCTGCCGGTCGCAGCAATGAGAGATCATCGCTGGATCGCCAGGAGAAGGTAAGAGAACACCGCTGCGCTCTCTGCAATCCACCCCGAGCGTGACTCGGGGTTACCGATCCTGATATGAAAAACCAACCCTGAGTCACGCTCGGGATTACCGCTAAGGAGGTAATGTGTACCATTTTCATATGAGAAAAATCAGAAAAGAAAGACTGCGCATGATCAGAAACAATGAACAAAAAAGCCTTTATCGTATGAGAATTTTTGTACATTTTTTTCCTTGGTTCCGACTTGCTGTGAAACAATGAGGAAAATTGGACAATCATTTGGCTGATTTTATTACAGTGTGTACCCCACTTTAGGCAGGTATGAAAAAATGCTGTTAAATGCTGTTAAGTTAAAAATGCTTTCAAAAATAGAAATGCCATTAGTTCATTTTAATCAATTAACAAAATGGAAAGTAAAAAAAAGAAAAGAAATCCAAATCAACTCAATATTTGGTATGACCACCCTTTGCCTTACAAACAGCATCAATTCTACTAAGTACACTTGCGCACAGTTTTTTGAAGGAACTTGTCAGGTAAGTTGTTCCATACATCTTGGAAAACTAACCACAGATCTTCTATGAATGTGTGCTGCCTCAAATCCTTCTGTCTCTTCATGTAATTCCAGACAGACTCAATCAGAGATCAGCGTTCTCTGGGGTCCAAACTATCACTTCCAGGACTTTTTTACGCTGAAGATAGATCTTACTGACATTGGCCGTATGTCTGGGGTCGTTGTCCTGCTGCAGAATACATTTGGAGCCAATTACACGCCTCCCTGATGGTATGGCATGATGGATACGTATCTGCCTGTATTTCTCAGCATTGAGGACACCATTGATCCTGACCAAATCTCCAACTCCATTTGCAGAAACACAGCCCCAAAACGGTCTTCCACAACCTCACCTTAGTAGCAGAGTTTGGCTGTTCCTTATGCAGTTTTAAGCCCCCTACACAGATGTTTTAGTTAAGGACGGTGCTTCAACCTACATATTGTATGAAATTGATGATCATCAGCACCTGCTTGGTATAATTGGTTAATTATACACCTGGCTCTAATCCTACAAAATTCCTGACTTTGTGCAAGTTTAAAGTCTAGCGCACACCACTAGTTTATTTTTTGTTCAACCCAGTAGGCTCCAGTCAGAGTTGCTGTACTAACAGTCTGATGTTAGTACAGCGATCTCCCCTGCTGTTATATTGTGTTCTGACAGGGGGACGGAGGCTACAGCAAAGAGCGCTAATTGGGAGCCCATCGGCTGCCAGTTTTCCAGCATGCTCGTCCGACATAAGCCAGCCAGACTAGCTGCCATACACATGGGCTGAATGTTGGCTGGTTTTTATTGAGCCAGCTGTTGTTGCCCAACATTCAACCCATGTGAACTAGGCTTTAAAATGGATGCTGGTTTGAAGCCAAAAAGGGAAGTCACACCAAATATTGATTTGATGTACATTTTTTGTTTGCTCACTTTATTTTTATCAATATGCAAACAATATTATATTTATTTATTTTTTTTATTTTTTTAAAGCATTTCTTTACACCTGCCTAACATTTTTACACAGTACTGTATATTCAAAATGTGGGTTATATTATCCAGCGAGCTTCACTCTATCCCAGTATTTAAACATATGCAGTCTATAGTATCCATTTACATAGATAAACGCATGAAGTCATTAAGGAAAATTTAGGGCCCTTTCACACGGGCGTTCCGCATGTCCATATATCATCCTATTTTTTTGCGGATGATTTATGGTCATAATGTATGTCAATGGCATTGCGGATGTCAGCGGATGACCATCCGCTGACATCCGATTTTCGTCCTTTCAGTTCTGTTCCGTTTTTTTGGAACAGAACAGAACCCTATTTTTGTTCCGTTAAAACGGAACGGATGCAAAATCGGATGTCAGCGGTGTCATCCGCTGACATCCGCAATGCCCATAGACTTACATTATGTCCGTATATCATCCGCAAATGGATAGGATGATATGCGGACATACGGAGCGCTCCGTGAAAAAATAAAAAAATAAAGTGCCGGAGCGGATCGCAATGCGGTCCGCTCCGTGTGAAAGAGCCCAAAGAGTGTAAAGAGAAGCACAAGGAAAAAGAAATGTGTAATATTTAGCGTGTACATACACAAGGAATGATTCCAAATTAAACATTTGTTTAGTGATTTATAAAACCCAGTTTGCACTAGAATTAGATTTTAAGAGAAGACCTTTTTTTTTTTCCTAAAAATGTCAAGTTATCTTTGGAATCAGGTCTGACTGAGCCACACACATGGACACTATTGCTCTGCTGTAACTTCTAATCTGAATAAAAACAGATTAGACTACCAGAAAACTGTGCTATGTATAAAACAGGGTATTGCTGGTTGACATTAATGCAATTACTTCATTAACTACAGTTCCATGCTAACATTTTCCAAAGCCTAGTCATATAACTGCAGCCCTGAGAGCCGCTTGTATGGAGAGAGGGGCTCACGGTACTTGGCATTAAGGAGTATAACCACAACCCCGAGGAAAGGAAGTCTCACAATCAGAAAATAGACTATACTAAATATAAAGGCCTATACCCACTGAAATGTGTTTGAAAATGCAGATTTCCAGGACGGAGCAGTAAATCTGTACCCAACAAGCCTTATACAGTTGTAGAAAAAGAAATAGCCGCACATCGAGGGATTCCAAGAAGTTTCAAATACCTTTAATTCCAAAATGTTGCAACTAAAGACACCAACTAATGATCAAGCACAAGATGTATATGTGAAACGCGTCTACGAGACTTCATGTTGGTGTCTTTGGTGTCATCACTTGCAACATTTTGGAAGTAAAGGTATTTGAAACTTATTGGAATCCCTGGATGTGCGGCTATTTCTTTTTCTACAAGTGTTCCCACGGAGACGGGCCGGGGCCAGCACTCTATGGCAGGGATTTCCAAACTACGGCCCTGCAGCTGTTGCAGAACTACACATCCCATGAGGCATTGTAAAACTCTGACATTCACATACATGACTAGGCATGAAGGGAATTGTAGTTCCTGAACAACTGGAGGGCCGTAGTTTGGGAATCCCTGCTCTATGGGATATCCTATCTCCTGGCAATTACTACGTACTATACACCTGGAGCAGCGTTTTCCTTTCTTCGGTATCCAGCCTTATACAGTACTCCCTGTATGCAAAGGATCCAGTGTCAGTAACTCACCGAACTAAGTAGAGTTCAGGTGAGTTTATTTACTAAAAACTGGTGCAGCTCTGCATAGAAACCAATCAGCTTCCAGGTTTTATTGTCAAAGCTTAATTGAACAAGCTAAAGTTGTAAGCTGATTGGCTACCTTGTAAAGCAGCACCAGCTTCCGTAAATCTACCCCCAGGTTTAACCCCCTATTTCAAGTCACATGCATGTATATGTAGCACCCTCCTAGGTAGGTGCTAGTGAGAGAGAGTATAGTTTTGAATCCTGTCTGTTTACCAGAGGGATTGCAGGTAAATCTATATTG